>NW_004444137.1:3407267-3437520 GCF_000243295.1 Trichechus manatus latirostris | reverse complement strand
GTTTTCAGCCTCTCTCCATTAAGAATGATGTTGGCTGTTGGTTTTGTATAGATGCCCTTTATTATGTTGAGAAATTTCCCTTCTATACCTATTTTAATGAGAGTTTTTATCAGGAATGGGTGTTGCACTTTGTCAAATGCCTTTTCTGCATTGATTGAGATAATCATGTAATTCTTTTTTTTATGTGGTGGATTATGTTGATTTTCTAATGCTGAACCATCCTTGCATACCTTTATTATTTTTTTTGTATGATGCTGAATTCTATTGGCTAGAATTTTGCTGAGAATTTTTGCATCTATATTCATAAGAGATATTGGTCTGTAATTTTTTTTGTGGTGTCTTTGCCTGGTTTTGGTATCAGATTCACAGAATGAATTTAGAAGTATCCCTTCCTTTTCTATGTTCTGAAATAGTTTGAGTAGTACTGGTGTAAGCTCTTCTCTGAATGTTTGGTAGAATTCTCCAGTGAAGCCATCTGGGCCACAGCTTTTTTGTTGTTGTTATTGGGAGTTTTTTTTAGTTAGCTTTTCTATCTCTTCTCTTGTTATGGATCTGTTCAGATTTTCAACTTCAGCTTATATTAGTTTGGGTAGGTAGTACGTTTCTAGAAATTTGTCCACTTCATCTAGATTTGCAAATTTTTTGGAGTACAGTTTTTCATAGTACTCTGTTATGATCCTTTTTATTTCAGTTGGGTCTGTTGTAATGTCCCCCATTTCATTTCTTATTTGGGTTATTTTCCTCCTCTCCTGTTTTTCTTTTGTCAGTTTGGCCAGTGGTTTATTGATTTTGTTGATCCTCTCAAAGAACGATCTTTTGGTTTTGTTGATTCTTTCTATTGTTTTTCTGTTCTCTATTTCATTTATTTCTTCTCTGATATTTATTATTTCCTTAATTCTGGTGGCTGTGGGCTTCTTCTTCTGTTCTCTATTTATTCGAGTTGTGTAGCTAATGTTTGATTTTGTCCCTTTCTTCTTTTTTGATGTGTCCATCTATAGTTATAAATTGACCTCTGAGTGCTGCCTTTGCTGTGTCCCAAAGGTTTTGGTATGATGTGTTTTAATTCTCATTTGATTCTAGGAATTTTTTTATTATATCTTTGATTTTCTTATTAGCCAGTGGTTTTTAACCAGAGGGTTATTCAGTTTCCATGTATTTTTTTTTTTCCTGCTCTTCCTGTTGTTAATTTCTACTTTGGTGGCCTTGTGAACATAGAAGATACTTTGTATTATCTCAGTGTTTTGGATTTTATTGAGGGTTGGTTTGTGGCTTATGATGTGGTCTATTCTGGAAAACGTTCCATGTCAGTTGGAAAAGAATGCGTACTTTGAAGGTGTTGAGTGGAGTGTCCTATATATGTCAAGTTGGCTGATTGTGGCCTTTAGATCTTCTGTATCTTTGTTGAGTTTCTTCCTAGATGTTCTATCCTTTACCAAGAGTGGTGTGTTGAAGTCTCCTACAATTATTGTGGAACTATCAATTTCTCTTTTCAGTGCTGTTAGAGTTTATGTATTTTGGAGTCCTGTCAGTGGGTGTGCAGATATTTATTATGGTTATATATTCATGATGGATCATCCCTTTAATTATTATATAATGTCTTTGTCTTTTATGGTGGATTTTGTTTTAAAGTATATTTTAACTGAGATTAGTATTGCCACTCCTGCTTTTTTTTGGTAGCTGTTTGCTTGATACATTTTTTTCCATCCTTTGATTTTTCTTTGTTCCTCTTACTCTCCTGTGCTGAATTCCTTTTGTTTGTGGATATTTTTTTCATATCTTTTGTTTTTGTAGATTTTGTGTTTACTGAGACTTTATGTTTTTCCTCTTTATTTTGATGAGTAGGTTTGCTAACTTTCTTTTTGGTTACCTTGAAATTTACCCTTATCTTCCTAGGTTTGAACCAGTCTTTTATTACTTGATATCGCCTTGCCTTCCTCTCCATTAGGAAGTTCTATACTCACACCATTTATTCCCTCTTTTACTGTTCTGATGTTGTTGTCATTTACAGATTAACCTCTCTGGTCCCTATTGTAGATTTTTTAGTTTTGATTAATCCTTGAGAGTTCATTACCTAGGTTGATATCTGGCTGATGTGGTCTTGAGTCTTCAATTCAGGCTGTCATCTGATGTTGTTTGTTCTCTAACTGAAGGACTTCCTTTAATAGTTTTTGTAAGTTTTGCTTGGTTTTTACATATTCCCTTAATTTCTGTTTATCTTCCCTTAATTTCTGTTTATCTGGAAATGTCCTAATTTCACCATCATATTGAACGAGAGTTTTGCAGGATATATTATTCTTGGTTGGTAACTTTTTCTTTCAAGGTTTTATATATGTCATACCATTGCCTTCTTGCCTGCATGGTTTCTGCCGAGTAATCAGAGCTTAGTCTTATTGTTTCTCCTCTGTATGTGACTTTTTGTTTTTCTTGAGCTGCTCTCAGGATTCTTTGTCTTTGGTTTTAGTGTTATTATGATATGCCTTAGTGATTTTCTTCTGGCGTCTATCCTATATAGGGTTCATTGAGCTTCTTGGATAGTCAGCTTTTCATCTTTCGTGATATTAGGGAAATTTTCTGTAAGCAGTTCTTCAATGATCCTCTCTGTGTTTTCTGTTTTCTCCTCCTGTTCTGGAACTCTGATCACTTGTAAATTTTTGCTTGTGATTGTATCCCACATCATTCTCAGGGTTTCTTCATTTTTCTTCATTCTTTTTTCTGATGGATTTTTCCTCAAAGTAGTAACCAAGTATTTGTCTTCAATTTTGCTGATCCTGTCTTCCATTGTTTCTAACCTGATCCTCAAACCTTCTGTGTCACTGTCCATTTCTGGAATACTGTAGTTTATCTTCTGGATTTCTAATTGCTGTTTTTGCATGATTTATAGTTGTAAATTTATTTTGATATTTTATTCCTGTATTATTTTCCTGAATTCTTCCATTGTTTTGTCTGTCTTTTCCATGATTTTTTCTGCCTTTTCCATGAGTTTGTCTATTTTTTCCTATTTTTGTCTGCTTTTTCCTTCAACTCTTGGATAGCTCTGAATATTAGAGATTTGGATTCCCTATCAGGTAGTTCCAATGCTTTTTCTTCTACTGGAAAGCACCTGGTGTTTTATTTTGGATTTCTACTGGAACCATCCTGTCCTGTTTTTTTTAATATGTCTTCAGGACATTCAGTAGTTATTTTATTCGTTTATTGATTGTGGATTTGTTTGTTTTGTCCTGCTTTTTTGTTGTATTTGGTTATGTTTGAAAAGGCGTATTGGGCATTCTTTGTTGTTTGCTCATCTATGGGCACAATACTTCTCACCACCTTGTCCAATGGGCACGGCCAGTCACTCAGCTATGGTACAAGCAGGTCCAGCAGAAGAAGAGAGACTGGCATAGGTCATTTTTGTCACATACTGGGGCCAACAGTGTGGGGCCAGGCATCGGTGCAGGGCATGTTCTGGAAGATCATGCCTGTGATCCTCAGGGGAATGATGCTGAGTGCGTGGTGCAGATAGGCAGGAGGAAGGGGAGAGGTTGTGATGTGTGAAGCTAAGTAGGTGTGGGAAAGAAGAGAAAGAGGAGAGAGAAACAGGAGCCAAAAAGTAAGCGCTGAGGGAGCCTACCATTGGAGTAGCACAGACTTGGGGTGGCTGTGTGCTGGTGGCTTTCTAGCCAAGCAGTGAAGCACAGCTTGTCAAGAAGGGACAAATGTGGCACGCACAGTTAGATGGGTGGGAGAAAGGAAAGGGAAGAAGAGGGAGAGAGATAAGAAACTAGGATTTTAAAAAAAGTAGAGAGAAAGGCACATGTGGCTAGGAAAAAGGAATGGAAGGAATGTAGAGAGAGACAAGAAACCAAAAAAAAAAAAAAAAGATGCCAGGTATTTGGGAGGAAAGAAAGGAAGAGAGGTACAGATAGATAAGAACCTGAGAAAAAAGAAGAAGAAGAAAAATGTCCCCAAGGGAGCCCACCGGAAGCAGGTCTCCAGCTGAGCAGCACTGCACAGCACATTTAGAAGGGGTGGAGATGGCACACTGAGCCAGGTATTCAGGAGACAGGAAAAGAAGGAAAGTAGAGAAAGACAGGAAACTGAGAAATGATGAAAGAGAAAAAGAAAAAATGCCCCCAGGGATCCTGCTGGCACGGTGGCACAGACTGGGGAGTGGTTCCTCAGCTGAGCGGTGCTTCACAGACTATCAAGAAGGAGCAGAGATGGCACACAGGACCAGGTGTTCAAGAGAAAAGAAGGGAAGGAGGTGAGAGACAGGAAAAAAACTGAAAGACGAAGAAAGCAACAACAGTAACAAAAAAATGGCACTGAAGGGGCCAGCCAGTGTGGCCTGAGCAGGGGGAGGAATGGTAGGAAGTGGGAAAGCATGTATTGCTGGTTACCGGGTGCTCTGTCTCCTGCTGGGAGCTCCATGAAGCTGTCTTCCAATACTCCCTGTCATTCTTGGTGGCTAAGGAGTCCAAGATGGCAAATCCATGCCTCGTTAGTTGATAGGGGACCTCCACTCCATATCTCTCCTCGCTCTCTGTTCTCTGTCAGTTTCTTATTCCATTTGGTGCTTGGTTGAGTTCTTTATCTCTTCATTTGATGCTTAGGGTTCCAGGACTGATGTTCGTCTCTGTTTTACTTAGTTTTTCTAGTCTTTGCTGTGGAAGGACCGCATGGTGCTTCTGTCTATAGTGCCACATTGGCTCCGCCTCCTCTCCTTCCATCTTCTTTTGACGCTTCCTGCATCATTTAATATTTTTTCTCTGTAGAATCCTTCAGTATTGCAATCTGAGGCTTCAATTTTTTCTTCAGTTCTTTCAGCTTCCAAAATGCCAAGTGTATTCTTCCTTTTTGGTCTTCTAACTCCAGGTCTTTGCACATTTCCTTATAATACTTTGTCTTTTCAAGCCGCCCTTTGAAATCTTCTGTTCAGCTCTTTTACTTCATGATTTCTTTCATTCAGTTTAGCTACTCTATGTTCAAGAGCAAGTTTCAGTCTCTTCTGACATCTGTTTTGGTCTTTTCTTTCTTTCCTGTCTTTTTAATGATCTTTTGCTTTCTTCATGTATGATGCCCTTGATGTCATTCTACAATTCCTCTGGCCTTTGGTCATTAGTGTCCAATGCATCAAATTTATTCTTGGGATGGTCTCTAAATTCAGGTGGGATATACTCAAGGTCATGTTTTAGCTCTTGTGGACTTGCTCTAATTCTCTTCAGCTTCAACTTAAACTTGCATAAGAGCAATTGATGGTCTGTTCCACAGTCGGCCCCTGGCCTTGTTCTGACTGATGATATTGAGCTTCTCCATCGCCTCTTTCCACAGATGTTGTCGATTTGATTCCTGTATTCCATCGGACAAGGTCCACGTGTATAGTTTCCTTTTATGTTGTTGAAAAAGATATTTACAATGAAGAAGTCATTGGTCTTGCAAAATTCTACCATGCAGTCTCCAGTATGGTTTCTATTACCAAGGCCATAGTTTCTAACTACTGATCCTTCTTCTTTGTGTCCAACTTTCATATTCCAATAATCAGTAATTATCTATGCATCTTGATTGCATGTTTGATCAATTTCAGACTACAGAAGTTGGTAATAATCTTCAATTTCCTCATCTTTGGCATTGGTTGTTGTGTATATTTGAATAATAGCTGTATTAACTGGTCTTCCTTGTAGAGGTATGACTATTATCTGACAGTATTGTACTTCAGAATAGACCTCCAAATGCTCTTTTTGATGATGTATGTGATGCCATTCAGCTTCAATTTGTCATTCCAAGCACAGTAGACCATATGTTTGTCTGAATCAAAATGGCCAATTCCATTTCAGCTCACTAATGTCTAGGATATCGATCCTTATGCAGTCCACTTCGTTTTTTGACAACTTCCAATTTTCCTACATTCATATTTTGTATATTCCATGTTCCAATTATTAATGAAAGTTTGCAGCTGTTTCTTATTTTGAGTCATGCCACCTCAGCAAATGAAGGTCTCAAAAGCTTTACTCCATCCATGTCATTAAGGTTGACTCTACTTTGAGGAGGCAGCTCTTCCCTACTCGTATTTTAAGTGCCTTCCAACTTAAGGGGCTCATCTTCTGGCACTACACCAGACAATGTTCTTCTGCTATTCATAAGGTTTTCACTGGCCAAGTCTCTCATAAGTAGACTGCCAGGTCCTTCTTCCTAGTCTGTCTTAGTCTAGAAGCCCCACTGAAAGTGGTGATCCTGGCTGCTATGTGAAATAGCAGTGGCATAGCTTTCAGGATTACAGCAACGTGTAAGCCACCAGAGTGGGACAAACTGACAGGTGAGTGGGGAGAGTTACCATATGACCCAGCAATTCCGCTCCTAGGTATATACCCATAAGAAATAAAAACATATGTCTACCCAAAAACTTGTAAACATATGTTCACAGGAGCATTATTCATAAGAGCCAAAAAGTGAAAACAACCAATGTCCATCAACTAATGAATGGATAAATAAACATGTTATATCCCTATAATGGAATATTCTTCAGCAAAAAAATCAATGAAGTACTGATACATGTTTCAGTACACGATGCATGAACCTTAAAAACAAGACGCTAAGTGAAAGAAGCCAGTCACAAAAGACCATATATTGTGTGGCTTAATTTATATGGAACATCCAGAACCAATGGTACTGAAGAAAGAAGTCCAAACCACACTGAAGACACTGGTGAAAAACAAGGCTCCAGGAATTGGTGGAATACCAACTGAAATGTTTCAACAAACAGATGCAGCACTAGAAATGCTCACTTGTCTATGCCAAGAAATTTAGAAGACAGCTACCTGGGCAACTGACTGGAAGAGATCCATATTTATGCCTATTCCAAAGAAATGTGATCTAACAGAATGCAGAAATTATCGAACAATGTCATTAATATTACACACAAGAAAAATTGAGCTAAAGATCATTTGAAAGCAGTTGCAGCAGTACATCAACAGGGAACTGCCAGAAATTCCAGCTGGATTCAGAAGAGGATGTGGAACCAGGGATATCACTGCTGATGTCAGATGGAGCCTGGCTGAAAGCAGAGAACACAAGAAATATGTTTACCTGTGTTTTCTTGACTATGTCAAGGCATTTGACTGTGTGGATCATAACAAATTATAGATAACATTGGGAAGAATGGAAATTCCAGTACACTTAACTGTGCTCTCGAGGAACCTGTATGTAGAACAAGAGGTAGTTGTTTGAACAGAACAAGGGGATACTGCATGATTTAAAATCAGGAAAGGTGAGTGTCAGGGCTGTATCCTTTCACTATACTTATTCAGTCTGTATACTGAGCAAATAACCCAAGATGCTGGACTATGTGAAGAAGAACCTGGCATCGGGATTGAAGGAAGACTCATTAACAACCTGCGATATGCAGATGACACAACCTTGCTTGTTGAAAGTGAAGAAGACTTGAAGCACTTACTGATGAAGATCAAAGACCATAGCCTTCAGTTTGGATTACACCTCAGTATAAAGAAAACAAAAATCCTCACAGCTGAACCAATAAGCTACATCATGATAAATGGAAAAAAGGTTGATATTGTTAAGGATTTCATTTTACTTGGACTCACAATCAAAACCCATGGAAGCAACAGCCAAAAAAATCAAAGGATGCATTGCACTGGGCAAACCTGCTGCAAAAGACCTCTTTCAAGTGTTAAAAAGCAAAGACGTCACTTAAAGGACTAAGGTGCACCTGACCCAAGCTATGGTGTTTTTAATCACCTCAGAGGCATGTGAAAGCTGGACAATGAATAAGGAAGACCAAAGAAGAATTGACGCCTTTGCCATTATGGTGTTGGTGAAGAATATTGAATATACCATGGACTACCAAAAGAATGAACAAATCTGTGTCTTGGAAGGAGTACAGCCAGAAAGCTCCTTAGAAGCAAGGAAGACGAGACTTTGTCTCATGTATTTTGGACACGTTATCAGGAGGGACCAGTCCCTGGAGAAGATCATCATGCTTGGTAAAGTAGAGGGCCAGCAAAAAAGAGGAAGATCATTGGCAAGATGGATTGACACAGTGGCTGCAACAATAAGCTCAAGCATAACAACGATCGTGAGGATGGTGCAGGACCGGGCAGTGTTTTGTTCTGTTGTACATAGGGTTGCTATGAGTCGGAACAGACTCAATGGCACCTAACAACAACAGCAGTGTAGATACAGAAGGTATATTAGCTGTTGCCAAGGGAAGGGGCAGAGGCAGGGAATTGGAAAGAAATGGGGAGTGACTGCTAATGGGGTGATGAAAATATTCTAAAACTGATTGTGGTGATGGTTGCACAACCCTGTGAATGTACTAAAAATCACTAATTTTATACTTTAAATAGGTGAGTTTTATCTCAATAAAGCTGTTATTTAAGAAAATTGGGAGAGGCACTAATCTACCACATATGATACCGTTGTCTACTGATTCTGAAACTGGTGCACAGATACAGAGGAATAGATCCACGCATCCCAGCATAAGAAATAAGATGGTAAAAGTTATAGTCTTACCTTTACTCCTAATAGAAAAATCATGCAAACAATCCAATGTTCACAGAAGGATAAACAATAAAATATTCATACCATAAAAAGCGAAACATTGAAAGAATATGTTCATACAATAAAAAAAGCAAGGCAAGGAATGAAACATGTAACAACCTGGATGAATCTGGCAGTTGAAATGCACTAGGCAACCTGCTGGATGCTGTAGACAACCACTGTTACACACTTCACTTGTTGTTCTTCTGGTGTTTACCATTGCAATTTTAAGCAACGCACTCGTATCTTCAATAATAGACCATAATGTGTTGACTTGCTGACTTAGGACTGTATCATATCTATGAAATTATCACAGTTACCTTCCCTCCACTGTTGACTGATTTTTGTTAGTTTTACTGTATTTTTCAAGTATATCCAGTGAAACCTTTGAGAGACAGAACTCCACGGAACCACCTTGCTTTTCTGGGTCTCACGTTTTCCACCTTTGACAGAATGCCATCTTAGCACTTTCGTATCACTCATTTTAGTGGAAAATATTTGACTTTTCCTTCGCTGTTTTCTGTTTTACACAGATTCCAGTGTTCACAGGTTTTACTGTACCAGTACTTAAATTTTCCAGATAAAATATGTACAATTTGTTCTAAAATCTAAGTCTTCTGGGCTTTGTCTGCAGGTTGTTTCTAAACCCTACCAACAAACAATAGGATTGGATTTTTCATGGAGAATTAGAGAGCAGAGCTGGGTCCACTGAGAATAAAAGGTCATCTTCTGTCATCAGACTTTGCTGATTGAAGGATTACTGTCTGTGTTAGCAACATCTGGATCTTACTTTTCTGTTTTTTTTTTTTTTTTTTTTTTGCTTTCTTTGTTTTGTTTTGTTTCTTTCCCCTAGGTAACTCTCAGCTGCCAATATTTGTATTTCAGTTTGTCCACTTTCTTGGATTTGTGTTATGTTTTGGTACAGCCATCACAGATAAATTATTTTAGATAATATTAAAATTTCTGAGCTCTTGCACTCTGGCTTGGTTGATAGAATTCTGCAAGAGTTAAACTAAGTTCTAATTCTTTCTTCTTCACATTTTACGAATTTCAGTTTTAACTTTAGCATCCAAGATTGTTGATGTGAAATCCAAAGCCAGTATGATTATGTTTCCTTTGTAGGAAAGTTGGGGTTTTTTATTTTTGTTTTGTTTTCCTTCTCTTTGGAAGGGTTACAGTTTTCTCTTTAATCTTGGAGTTATGCCATTTCATCAGAATATACCTGGAATTGGTTTTTGATGACTTCAAAACCTGATTAGCACTTGAAAGTCATTTCAGTCTGAGGAGGTGTCTTTTCTGAAGCTTGAGAAATGTTCATCTATTATTATTTTTTTAATTATATCATCCTGACCTCTGTATCTTTTCCCTCTTTCTAGAACTTCTGTTACACAGATGATGGGCCACTTATACCTCATCCTGATTTCTGTAAAATATTCTCTTGTATTTTCAATCAACTTTCTTGTACTCTGATTTTCCTTTTTCATGAAAGCACTTTCATGTTTTAGGAAACGTGATAACGTGGTGAATTTCAACGAGAATGCTGATTGAAATACGTTGCTGTTGTTCACCTCCTTTTCGGAGAGATCTGGTTCTGTCTGTGCACTGTGGTCCGTCGCTTTCATGTTGTTGATTTTCCTAAATGTCTGCTGGTCTCCAGGTATGCCTGTGAGTTATGAAAGGATAATCATATCTGCCGGGACAGGCATCTGGACTGGGCTTTTCTGGATGATCCACCAGTCTCGTCATCAACAGGACATCCCCGAAATATGAAGTCTGTTTGGTATGACTTTAAATACTATTGTTGTTAACAGAGAGTCCCTGATGGAGCAGGAGAAAGGTGGGGTACGGAACTCAAATTCTAGTAAAAGTCTGACTGAGAAAGGAGAAACCTCGGAAAGCATGGCCGCCAGACTGTATGTTAGCCCAGAACTGAAACAATTCCTGAGGCCAACTCTTCAGACAAAGATTGGACTAGACTGTGGGACATAAAATGATACTCGTGAAGAGTGTGCTTCTTAGCTCAAGTAGATACATGAGACTAAATGGGCAGCTCCTGTCCGGAGGTGAGATGAGAAGGCAGAGAGGGACAGGAGCTGGTTGAATGGACACAGGAAATCCAGGGTGGAAAGGACGAGTGTGCTGTCACAGTATACGGAGAGCAATTAGGGTCACATAACAATGCGTGTATAAATTTTTGTATGAGAGACTGACTTAAAATGTAAACTGTCACTTAAACTACAACAATAAACAAAAATAAATAAATACTATTGTTAGCTGTTATCTCATGGCAACCTTACTGACAACAGAATGAAGCATTGCCCAGTCCTGTGTCATCCTCACAACCATCAGCATGTTCAAGTCCATTGTTGTGGCTACTGTGCCCATCTATCTCTCTGAGGGCCCCATAGGCCTTTGTTGGCCCTTTACTTCACCAAATATGATGCCCTCCTGTAGCAATTGATCCCTCCTGATTATGTGTCCCAAGCAAGTAAGTTGGATAATGTTCCATTGGGATCCATAGGTTTTCATTGGCTAATTTTCAGAAGTAGATCACTTTCTCCCTAGTGCGTCTTAGTCTGGAAGGTCAGCTGGAACTTGTCCACCATACTGATACTTGAAATACTGGTGGCATAGCTTCCAGCATCATAGCAACACATGAGACACCACAGTGCGACAAACTGATAGGAGGTGGATGACTTTAAATACAGCCCTTTTATTGCCTTTTCTTGAACTTGGTTGGATTAAGTGGTCTCTATGTCCCTTATATTTCTAAAAAGTTCATAGGTAGGCAGATGAAGAGAAGGATCAAGAGAAGGAAATAAACTATCCTAAGTGCCACACACACACACACAAATGTGTGTCAATAAAGTATTCAAAACATGACCTTCTTAATACCGAAAAGCAGGTAAAAGGCTGTCCTAAGACTATGAAAAGAAAAAGCAAACTCACTTCCATGGAGTTGATTCCACCTCATTGTGACCTTATAGGACAGAGTAGAACTGCCCCATAGGGTTTCCAACACTGTGATATTTATGGAGGCAGACTGCCACATCTTTCTCCTTCAGTTAGAATCTGAGTGCTTAACCAGGGCTCCTCCTAAGCCTACAGGGCCTAAATTCTAGGAGAATCTGGAAAAATGGATTTTGATTTATTTCCTGAGTCACAAAGGTTTCCAATTCAAGTATCCTTTGGAAAAAATTTTCCTTTCATGTGCATAAGATAGGAGAAGGTTAAAGCCAATTCATAATCCTTAATTGTATTATACACTAAATTAAGCCTGGTCCAAAAAATAAATAGTTGACAACCAAAGAAAGTTTTTATATTGGAAGAGTTCACCTCATTAAGAAGAAATAATTGGAAAAGTCCAACAACTAAGTGTGTGATCCTGCCACAAACACTCCATCCACAGTCTGACCTCAGAGGTACACATATTTCCTGAAGCTTACACGAGGTCTTTCTGCTCCCTTACGGCCTTGGATTTCCATGATGTTTTCTTCTCGAGTAGATTTGTCTTTATTATAAATAACACTTAAATCTGATTAACTTTAAACAAACTCCATATGTAAAACTATAAATAAGGTAAATGGGTTATTTAAGTAAAAATAAGGACTATTACAAATACTACAACATAAATATGGATATCGTAAGAAAGAAATTAAGAAACACTTTTCAACAAAGCATAAATTCTCTAGGTTAGAAAGTATTCTTTTATTTATTTTTAGAATCTCAATTTATTCCACATGCCTTGTTAGCTAAACCTAGAGAATTAATGTTGTGTTTTAAGTGGGAAAACTTTGATCACAAGGAAGGGTTAAACATCTCTGGTTAAGATTTCTCCAGAAAAGCAAATACTTTGTCTTGAATCTGTTCTATGATGCTATGGAGACACCCTACCCATAAATGCTAGGGCAGGTGTGGAAGCAGTCGACACACCTGCATCCAGGTAATGGCGCAACAGCCTGGTGCCCCTGTGGTGACCCCACACAGGGGATAAGGGACTCTCAGGTACTCAACTCATAGAGAATTAAATAAATGGAGAAAAATGGGGTACTTGTTGGAACGGAGGGAGTAGGATAAATTATTTTTAAGACTTCATGACTGAGAGGAAAACGAGCCCACAGCTTAAGCAAAGAAATAAGAGTCTCTGATGTGTGCCCGAAACAATTTCACTTGGGAAAAGTAGGGTAACTAGGAGTCCTGAAAAGCTGAGTGACATTTTTCAGACTGTCAAGAGCCAGACTACATGTTTTTGCTCCATGCAGGCAAGGGAAATCATGTGAGTAAAAAAAGTAATACCATCAACCAGATCAATGGACCACTTACCAAGTTTGAGCCTACATGCCCAATGAAGCATGCTAACTGCTGCAGGTAAATACCAATGGGTACAGGCAGCTAGAGTCGGGGGCTCCACACAGGGGAAGAGAAAGGCCCAATGCCAGCTACGGTGGCTCCATGTGCTACTGGGTGGCACCCAGCACATTGATGCACTGTCCCCATACTGGAACACAGTGCTGAGCACATGTGCGTGGCTAGGAGGGTTTCTATTTCTAACCAAACCAAAGCTTACAAAATTGGCAAGAGTGGCTAAAAAAAGATTCCTTCCGAAAGTCATAAATTAGAGCTAATCCTCCCAATGTGAGAACAATTAGTAGCATTAGCAGGACGGATGGTTCCTCTCCTTTGTCATCCACCTCACACAGTAACAACAGTAAGGACCTAATCTGATCTGACAAGGCCAAAAGAGGGGGAAAAATCTAATTTATCGAGAAGAGCAATTGAAATTTGCACTTCCATCCTGGCCCTAAGTTTATGTGGTGTTAATGGCAGCATGAATCCATCTCTATATAGCCATGGCATTTCAAACTAAGAGTCCAGAGTGCACTGTTCAACACAGAGAGCCATGAGTCACTTGAAATGCAGCTAGACTGGATTGAGAGGTGCCCATTGGATTGTGAAAATTTAGGATGAAAAGTAGAATTGTCACATATCACGTTCATCATTTTACTATTGACAACACGTTGAAATGGTACTGTTGCACATATATTGGGTTAAATACAATATAATATTTAAATGAATCTTACCTGTTTCTTTTTACTTTTTTATATGTGGCTACTAGAAAATTCAAAATCACATATGTGTATTTCTGTTGATCTCTATTGCTCAAGAACATGCAAACAAATCTCTACATTTCAGCATAGATTAACAACACACAATACTGACAAAATTTAATAAAATGTGATTTTAAAAAATGCATAGAATCCTCTTTTGATGTTTCTTACTAATAGTGAAAAGAAAAAGCCACATGCTGTGAATTGAATTATGTCCCCAAAAAAAGATGTGTTGAACTGCTAACCCTGGTACCTGTGAATGTGGCCTTATTTGGAAATAGGGTCTTTGAAGATGTTACCAGTTACAGGAACTTGAGGACATAGCAGAGTAGGGTGGGTCCTGATCTAAGCTGAGTGATGTCCTTATAATGGAAGAGGAGAGATGCAGAGGGACAGACAGGGAACCTGCTATGTGATGGTGGAGTTAGGCTGCAGCCAAGGAATGCCTGGGACTACCAGAAGCTGGGAGAGATGAGAAAGAACCTTCTCCTAGAGCCTTCAGAGAGAACATGGCCCTGTCCATACCCTGAATTCAGACTCCTAGTCTCCAGAACTGTGAGACAATAAATTTCTGTTCTTCATAAGTCACCCAATATGTGGCACTCTGCTAGGGCAGCTGTAGCTCATACACCACATGCCATTGGAAAAGCACTTACTTTCCTGCTGTGGTAAAAATAGTTAAAAGAATACAGCAAACTAAAATGCAACCCTTTGTCAGCATCCGCCTTAGGCTGGATTCTCTAGAGAAGCAAAACCAGTGAAGTGTACAAATATATATAGAGAGAGATTTATATCAAGGAAACAGCTCATGCAATTGTAGAGGCTAGAACATCCCAAGTCCATGGATCAGGATAGAGGCCTCTCCCAAGTCACACAGCTGCAGAAGCTGGGAAGCCCAAGATCAGCAGGTTGGAGAGCGGGGCTCCTGCTCACAGGCTGTAAAGGTTGACGAATTCCAAGATCGGCAGGCAAGACCACAAGGTTTCTCCTGATTCACGCAGCTGCAGGGGCTGGTAAACCCAAGATTGGCAGGTCAGAGAGCAGGGCTCTGCTCACAGACTGTGAAGATCAACGAACCCCAAGTTTGGCAGATAAGCTGACAGCTCAAGTCCCAAGAACTGGAGATGAGACGACAGTAGGCAGCCGCAGAATCCAGAGAGAGCAAAATGCCAGAACGTCTGCTTATATTCAGATACAGGCCACACCCCCAAAGAAACTCCCTTTCATCTGATTGGCTACTCACAGCAAATTCAATCATGGGAGTGATCACATATAAACACCGAGAATCATGGCCCAGCCAAGTTAACACACAATCTAAACCATCACAGCATCCTACAGGAGGACGGACAGCAGTGCTGAAGGTATCAGAAACAAGTATTAGAAGAAGTTACACAGGTGACGTTTGCTAAACAGTTGGGCAAATGTACAAATGTTTCAGACATACATCTACTTATCTAATATTTGCTAGAATGATTCTATTTTAATAAAAAGATACTTTGGTACATACTTTCTTCTTTCAGTATTTATTGACTTATTTGTAGTTTTGCTCTGTCCCCTCCTCCTTACTCAAAGATCCCTGCCATCAAGGCGAGGAATCTGTGGGATTCATTCACCAGCATATCAATGCCTCCAACCCAATGGCTGACGCATCAGAAGCACTCAGAATATATTATTTGTTGCTGAAATACATTTCTGTGAACCACCAAAGGAAAGCTGTGTCAGGGAAGACAAATGAGCTCCTTAAAGAAACAAACAAACTAAAAATAAAGACTTTAGGAAAATCTATGTAAGAGTAACTACTCATGGATTGCCAAGTTCAATTGAAATAAAAACTTACTAAAGGGTATGGGTTAATGCTGTAGAAACAGAACCAAAGGTGAATCAAATCACCGCATCATTCACAGGTAAGTTGTTGAAGCAAAGACGAAGACATATGTAGCCAAGAGCTACCAGATATCACGTATTTAGAGATTTTATTTTTAATGTATAAAAATAAGACCTTAAGATACAGTAGAATCTTTTCAATACTTTAGAGGGAGATGGGACTAACCATGAAAATGTTTTCTACCACACAATGGTTCACTGGCTATCTTGTGATAAAGGAATTACAAGAGCTGCAGAACTTAAATTCAAGTCACATGCTTTTCTTGTATGCAAAAAACAACTGTTCTAAATGCATTAGCATATTCTATGTGGCAGATGGCTTTCAGTGGATGCAGGTATTTTCCAAAAATAAGCACTCTTCCTCCATCCCTGTAAGATAAAAGTGACACAGTACCTGCTTCGGGAAAATAAAAATCCTATGAATGGGCATTTTGAAAAAAGCTGCCTAGAAATGTTTCCACCATTATAATTTTGCTGAAAACAATGCAACTGGGTACCCTACAAAAGTCGTCCTATTTGCACAATTAAAAACATGAAAACCAAGTTTTCTAATAACTGTAAAGGCTTTCCAAATGAACAATTCCCATGGAATTGGATCCATTTTATAAAAACACATAAATGCAACATACTTCAGTTACATTTCAATACTATGTCATGGCCATCAAAGGTGAGGTGAGGCCAAGGAAGGACACCCTGAAAAGCTGACATTTGAGCAAAAATTTGAGTGAGGTGATGGCATGAACCCTGGGGACATCTGAGGGGAAAATCCCTGGCAGAGAAAAGAGTAGGTATCAACACATGTGCTTGTCTAGCATGTTTAAGGAGCATGAAGGTGTTCTAGGATGAAGTCACCAGAGCCATAGGGCAGGGGACAGACTGGTGGGGTAGAACTTCACAAGCACTGCAAAGAAGTTATCTTTGACCGTGAGAAGGATGGGAAGCCAGCAGAGGGTCTTGAGCAGAGAAGTGACAGGACCTGACTTATGTTGTAAAAGGACCTCTTTGTAGACTCTGTTAGTAATAAACTGTCAGGGACTGAGTGGAAGCAGGAGCCCAGATAGAATTCCAGCAACAATCTCAATAGGTTCTGAGGCTGGCTTGGACCAGGTGGTAGCAAAGGAGATGGATCTTAAATAGCTCACCCTGTAAGAGAGCTTCATCCCTCAGTCCTTGTGACTCTTCCTTTCTCTACCAGGCTCCCTTGCTTGGTGGGATCATCTAGTGTCACACTTTAAATATCATTCCAGTGTGTACCTACAGCCATAACTTTGCCCTAAACTGCAGGCTCATCTATCCCTCTGCCTCCTCACCATCTCCGCTTGGATGTCTTGGAGACACCACAAATATAACATGTACAAAACTGAACTCTCTATATTATCCCTAAACTGCTCCACCAACAGTCTTCATCTCAGTGGATGGCAAAATTATCCTTCCAGTTCTCCAAGCCAAGAACCTTGCAGCCCTCAACTCCTCTTCTGTTCTTATACTTCACTTAAAACAATCAGCAGAAACTGGAGGACATTATGCTGAGTGAAATAAGTCAATCACAAAAGGACAAATATTGTATGAGACCTCTATTGTAAAAACCCATGAAAAAGTTCACACACAAAATGTAACAATCTTTGTTGGTTACCAGGGATGGGGTGGAGGAGGCGGAATACTAAATAGGCAATAGATAAGTGGTATCTTGGGTGAAGGGTGAGACAGTACACAATACAGGGAAAACTAGCACAACTTGTACAAGGAAACATCATGGAAGCCCCATAGATACATCCAAACTCCCTGAGGGACTGAATTGCTGGGCGGAGGGCTCTGGGGACCATGGTCTCAGGGAATATCTAGCTCAACTGGCATAACACAGCTGATAAAGACAATGCTCTACATTCTACCTTGGTGAGTAGTGTCTGGGGTCTTAAAGGCCTGTGAGCGGCCATCTGAGATACTCCACTGGTCTCATCCCTTCGGGAGCAAGGGAGAATGAAGAGAACAGGATACCAGGAAAAGATTAGTCAGAAGGACTAATGGTCCACAGATACCAAGGCCTCCACTGGACTGAGTCCAGTACAGCTAGATGGTGCCAGGCTACCACCACTGACTGCTCTGACCGGGATCACAGCGGGGGGTTCTGGACAGAGCTGGAGAAGGATGTAGAACATAATTCTAACTCACAAAGAAGGGACCAGATTTACTGGCCTAAAGGAGACTGGAGAAAACCGTTCAGCCTGGGAGTGGACAGCCCCGTAAAACCAAATGAGACTAATGAGGTACGGTAGTCCAGTGACAAGGGGCAGAAGGGGACAGGGAAGCTGGTGATAGGGAACCCAAGGTTGAGTAACGATATTGTTGATGTGTAGTGAGATTGTTAGCCATTGTCATAGGGCAACATTTATAGTAACTGTTAAATGAGAAACTGTTTTGTTCTGTAAGCCTTCATCTTAAGTGAGAATAACAGCACAAATGGAAGAGCGTAGTCAATGTCACTGAACTGTGCATGTGGAAATTTTTGAAATGGTGTATCTTTGGTTATGTGCATTTTCACCAAAAAAAAGGTTGAGAAGTTAGAGGGTTGACGTGTTGTGGGGTTGTTAACCAATGTCATAAAACAATATGTGTACTACTGTTTCATGAGAAACTATTTGTTCTGTAAGCCTTCACCTGAAGTACAATAAAAAAAAAAAAAAAAAAAATCAGCAACATCTGTCAGCAATATCTTCAAAACTTATCCAGACCCAACCACAGATCACCTTCTCCACTGCTCCCATGCTCTCAAAGAGATTATCTCTTCCCTGAACTTTTGCAGAAGCTTCCTAACTGGTCAGTGTGCTTCAGGGCCTGATTCACTCTAATCAGTTCTCCCCCAGCATCAAGATCTTGTCCTTCCTGTGCTCAAAACTCTCCATCAGCTGCCCTGTCCTTCCAAGAGTAACAGCTAAAAGGCTTTGCCCTTCCTACCCTCACTCACTTCTTTCTAGCCACACTGGTTTCCTCGCTGCTCCCTGGACACACCTGGCACACTTCTGCCTCAGGAGCTTTGCACTGGTTCTTCCTTCTCCTGGACTACTCCTCCCCCAAATATCCACAGGGCTCACCCTTTCACTTCCCGCAAGTCTTTGCTAAGATATCACCTTCTCAATGAGAATGAACCCATTTCAGTTTACAATCCCACCTCAACCCTGGAAGTCTCTAACCTTTTCCTGCTTTATTTTTCCCCATAGTACGTATCACTTTCTGACATACTATGTATGTTACTTCTTTAAAATGCTTGTTTATTCCCAAGATATTATAATCTCCAGGAAGGCTAATTCTCTCTTTCTCTCACTACTGTTTCCTGAGGGCCAGGGACACTGCCTGGCACATAGAAAGGGTCCAGTAAGAATCTACTCAATGCATGAATGAATCCATATTCCACCTATAAAGAACAGACTGGGAAGGCCAGGCTAAGCGACTTGCCTCAGCCCAGAGCACCATAAGCGAAGATCATAAGCTTCATCTCCACTTTGCTATGATGCTTCCCGTGAGCCTGCTGCAGTTAAGTATGCTCTGGTGGTTCTGCATGGGATCTCAGACATGGATTCCAGACTGTGACAACAGAGTACTGGTGCAGACCGCGTTACTATTTCAATGACAAGAAATGCAGCTGCTGGGGATGTCTCTTCCATGGCTCTCTGTTGTAGAAATATATTAACAAAGCCACACCAAGCCCATGTGCCAAGTACACAGGCCCTACGGAGGGAGAGAGCTTGGAACCTCCAGATACCAAAAGGAGTGTGGCGTGACCAACATGGTCAGTAATAGAGAAGACAATGGGAGAGGAAGCTGGGAAGGAAGGCACAAGCCAAGTCACATGGGGCTTCCTAAAGGCAATGGGAAACCACCTCAGGGTTGAAGCTTAGAAGTGCATTTTGAACATACTCTTCTGGCTTCAACGTAGGGAGTGGATAAGAAAGTGTATTATAATGAACCAGGCCAAAAGTGAAGGCGGCTTGTACTTGGGTGATAGCAGGTAAGATGGAAGATGGTTAATGTGACATCAGCAGAAATTGGTGATGGACTAACAGGGAAGGCATTCAGATTTGGAGAAGAAAAGTAGTGTTAAGGAAAACTCCTAAAGTTTCCAATTTATAGAAATGGATAAACCCGTTGCTGTTGAGTTCACTCTGACTTATGGTGAAACTGCGTGTGTCAAGAGTACAGCTGTGCTCCGTAGGGTTTTCACTGGCTGATTTTTCCAAAGTAGATTGCCAAGCCTTTCTTCTAAAGTGCCCCTGGGTGGACTCGAACCTCCAGCCTTTCAGTTAGCAGCCAAGCACAGTAACAATTTGCACTACTCAGGGACTCCATGGACGGAATAGATGGGATGAAATACTGTACTAAGAAAATGTTGGGAAAGATAAGGTTTTAAGGGAAAGATCTTAAGTTTGGTTTTCAACATACTGAGTTTGGAGACAGTCAAGGGCTCGTATCAGTACGCAGGTAGATACACATGTCCAAGGCCAGGTTCAGTATGTGTGATAAGAATGCACATTTGCAAGTTATTTGCATATAGGTAGGAACCAAAGCCAAGCATGTGGATGAGATCACTTGTAAAGAATAAAGAGAAAAGAGTAGATGACTTAGACACAGCCCTAAGGGACCCTAAAATTCAATGGTTTGGTAAAGACAGTGACTCTGTAAAGAATGAAAAGAAGGCGTGACAAAAGGGGTAGAAACAACTCCATTGAAGGGCTGTGTCACAGAAGCCAAAAACGCAAGTTCTCCAGAAGACAGGGCATTCAACAGTATGAACTGGTAGTAAAAGGACTGAAGCAAAATGAGAAATGGAAAGTGTCTATTGGTTGGGAAGCAATAGAAGTTACTGGTGAATATAAGAGAGGTTTTAATGGAATCGCATGGGTGGAAGCCAGTTTGCAGCAGGTTGAGGAGTGAGCGTGAAATGTAGCAATTGAGAAAGACATCTTAGATACCCTTCTGGGACTCTGGTTGTAAACAGGAGGAAAGATAAAGGATGGTGTTGAGTGCAGATAGTTTTGATTAAAAAAAGATGTTAAAATACAGGCATGACCTTGGATAAGTGTTCATGGAAAGATTACAATTGAATATAATAGCAAGATAAAATTTAAGTTCCTGGTGACGTTCAAAGAGACGTTGAGAAGCAAGCTGCAAAGAGAGGCTTTGTGGTCTGAGAGAGGAGGTTCACGCTGGTCCTCTGGAGGTGGAAGGGTTTCTGGCACTGACTACTGTAAATGTGGAGGGACAGTTTAGGAGAAGTGGAGGCAGATGAAGTGGGAAGGGACACTGTCAAAGAACTAAGAGGCCTTGGATGTGGAACTCTCCCAAGATGACGTTTGGACATGGGGTGAGCAGGAAGAACTGCGACCCACTGGCCAATGCTCCTAATGAGTGAAGAAGAGTATCCAGGAGTCAGAAGAGGATGGGATGAGAGAAAACAAGGACATATAGTGAGGAGTCCTGAACTATTAATCAATGAATATTTATTTGCTCTGTGGTTACTAGTACAACCAGAATGCTCCTTAGAAGGAAGGATGGCAAGACTACGTCTTATATACTTTGGACATGTTGTCAGGAGGGATCAGTCCCTGGAGAAGGACATCATGCTTGGTAAAGTACAGGGTCAGCAAAAAAGAGGAAGACCCTCAATGAGATGGATTGATATAGTGGCTGCAACAATGGGCTCAAGCATAACAACAATTGTGAGCATGGTGCAGGACTGGGTAGTATTTTGTTCTGTGGTGCATAGGGTCACTATGAGTCGGAACCGACTTGACAGCACCTAACAACAACAATAACATGGTTACTAGGAAGGCATACATACATGCTACACAGGCCATCAAAATCAGTGTAGCTAGAGTCAAACGCTACATGACATCATACACGAAGGAAGTTTTTACATTAACCTGTAATAATTCCAAGCAACTTCCAGACCTAAACTCATTAAAACCCACTGCCATCGAGTTGATTCCGAGTCTCAGTGACCCCACAGGCAGAGTAGAACTCCCCATAGTGTTTCCAAGCTGCAATCTTTTATGGAAGCAGACTATCACATCTTTCTCCCGTGGAGCAGCTGGTGGGTCTGAACCATTGACTTTTTGGTTAGCAGCCAAGTGCTTAACCACAACACCACCAGGACTCCTTCGTTCAGAACTCCATCACATTAAGTTTAAAAATATGATAGTGATGATAGGCAGCTTACAATGGATGATCACACGTGTTTTCCAACTCATCAAAAAAAGTCCAGATGCCTCATAAAAGGTCTTCACCAAAAGCTGAACTCTGATTAACTACCAAGTTGTCAAGGTAGCATAAGTTTGGAGGAAAACATAGGATATACTTACGTCAGAGGACATTTAAGTCTTTATTTGAATCTAGCCCTAATGCCAGGGGCAAATGTGTCATGAAGGACAGACCAGCAAAAGCACAGGCTACAGGAGACTGGAATCAGAGTCTCAACTATGATTTTGCTGCTCTGCACAGAGCTTAGAAGGAAGTCATGAGATGGTCTGACCAGGTTTATAATTCACATATCAATGTTGGGGTAGGTACTTCAATAAAAGACTCATAGTTTCTAATCAGTACATGTCCTATAAGTAAGAAGTTTGGGTTGTTGGCTGTCTTGGCTCTTGGCACGATCCCTCTGCCCCAAGCATGACATGTGTCTCCATAATGGAAATGGAACAGCTTCAGTGTAGTCTGGAATTCTTCTACAGGATGGGGATGGATAACCTCATGAGAGAAAATTTTCAGAATGTCAACAGAAAGAATGTAACTAGCACAACAAGTTACGAATGCAAAAATCAACACTATTTCATGTTAAGAAATGAAAAAAAAATCTATAATTTTCCAATGTGTTCATGCAACTCATTGCTGCATATTAACACATAATGGCAACTTACTCAACACAGTTTTTGTCTCATCATCAGAAATAGCCTTTTGCCAAGAACATAAGTCAGATGGGAAAAGGAGGATTGATAGTGGGTAGTGAAACACTGGGCAATGAGTTTGATGTTGGAATGGTGGTAAGGAGCCAGAGCTGTAACCAGGTGTTTACACAACAATATGTAGCCAAAGAGAGAGAGATCAATTGGCAGCTGATTTGTCAGAAAGATAGAAAAACAAATGGCAATGTAGTATCAACACTGTTTCGTGTGGATTTGCCCATATCATTACCTATAGAGCCATATTATGCTTTTTTACAATTGATCCAATGACTTTATATTTTTTCCAAGAGTGTATTCATCTTCCCTCAGTCTACCTCAGCCACCTTCACAGTATCTCTCATCGTCATTCCATTAGTCCTCGCAGTTACGAGCTGTGTACATTTTCCTCCAATACTCTAATGCAAGGACCTCAAACTGGCCATCCATGAGCCAAATTTTGTTACCAGACAGGTACTGTTTGGCTTGCACAGTGTTATTGCTCATGGAGCACTGAGTTTCAGTTTATAGTGACGGAAAAAATTGCATTGATTGGGGTAGAGTTGAACAGCCAATGATGTAATTGCTATCAATAAGCTGTACACCTATAAAAAGTTCAATTGGCGAAAGTTGTGTGATAGATATATTTACAATGACAACAGCAACAAAAAGAGCAGCTGCTGAGGCTGCTGATGTACAACCAAACACTTCATGGGATTTGGTTTCTTGATTTGAAGGTTTATGGTCATGGTTTCATGGGACATCCCAGTTAATTGACTGCATATCGTCTTTAGTGCTTCTGGTCTACCTCCTAGTTCATTGCAAAGTGCCTAGGGTCTTAAAAGCTTGCCAAGAGACCATCCAAGGTACCACAATTGCTCTGTATGCATCTGAAGCAATAAAGGAAGAAGGTGAATCAGGAATAGGTGAGAATATGGAACGTGTGGCTAATTTCCTCCATGAAAAACTGCCTCCTTTGCCATGAGACCAGAACAACTGGATGGTGCCCAGCTACCATTACTGAATGTTTTGATCAAAGATTCTATAGAAGAATCTTGATCAAAAGGGGGAAAATGCAGAACAGAATTTCAAATTCTCATGGAATCCTGATTTTCTGGAGCCATGGAGGCTGGCTGAATCCCTGAAACTATTGCCCTAAGATAATCTTCAAATCTTAAACCTAAAATATACTCTGAAGTCTTCTTAAAACTAAACAATATTTTATCTTAACTAGTAAAGAATGTCTGCCTTGAGCATTGTGCCCTTTAAGGACCATCTATATGGGACGAAATTGACAACAACAACTTGAAAGATTAGACAGGAACCTCAGAGGACAGTGACTTTATGTTAATGGGGGAGGAACAATTTAGAAAAAGAGGGTGAAATGGTTGCACAACTTGAAAAATGTAATCAATGTCACTGAATTTTACACGTAGAAATTGCTGAATGGGTGTATGTTCTGTGTATATTTTCAACAACAACAACAAAAAATAAAACTTAAAGAAACATAGTGTGCTTTTAAATAGCTGTATAGGACCCCACTGAGAGAGTTTCCTCATTTATTTCCCCAGTTTCTCACTGACTGCTCAATGAATAGCCTTATACATAAATATCTCATCACATTTTTAAATCTATGTGTAGAGTAAACTCCTCTAAGTGGAATGACTCAATCAAAGATATGTGCATTTTAAATTTGGTAGATACTCCAGGTGCCCTCCAAAGTTCCCACTAATTTCTAGGCCACCTGACCCCCCCGCAACACTGTTTGCTCCTTTCCAATGTAGCAAGTGATCTGTTTCTCATTATTGATATAACTGCATTTGTTGAATTCGCATCTCTGCAGAAGTTAGAAGTAATTTGTCTTTCAGACCTTCTTGTTCTTACTCTTTGCTCAGTTTTCTGTTAGTTTTCAAGTATGATATTTATTTTACACTGTTTCTATTTATATATATTTAATGTATATAATATTGGAAACCCTAGTGGTGTAGTGGTTAAGAGTTTGGCTGCTAACCAAATGGTTGGCAGTTAGAATCCACCAGGCGCTCCTTGGAAACGCTACGGGGCAGTTCTACTCTACCCTACAGAGTTGCTAAGAGTCGGAATCAACTCGTCGGCAACGGGTTTGGTTTTTTTGTTTGTCTGTTTTATATATAATACAAATACCTATGATTTATATTCTCAAGATGTGCTCAGCAGGCCAGCACTATCACCATCACCTGGGATCCTGTTAGAAATGCTCTGGTCCCACTCCATCAAACCTTCCGACTCAGAAGCCCTGGGTGTTGACCTCAGCAATCTGAGGCTTAACAAGCTCACCAAGTGATTCTGATGTTCATGAAATTTGACAACCACTGCATTAAGGTAATTAACCTCAACTGAAATAGGCTGCAAATATGTCTTCCCAGCTGTCATGGGTCCTTTGAGGTTGCTTATTGTTTATTTTTACTGGCAGAAATTTAAAATTTCTATGTAGCCAAATTTAACAAATGTTTCCTCCTTAATATCACAATTGAGGATCATCTTTAGAAAATCCTTCTCTACTCCGAGATCATTCAACAGTCTTCCATATTAACATTTTTATTCTTTATGTTTAAATATTGGCTCCAACAACCTGATGTCTATCTACATCTTGGAATGGTCGGTCTATTTAGAGGAAGTTAAACAAGCCTTTAAAAGAATAGGAGAACAAATAATAGATAGATACACAGAGTGTCATCTGTGAAAACATCTGTGATCATCAAAAAGACATAAACACTCATGGATATATGGGCCCTGGGAAGTTTGGTTTAGTTTTTTTGTTTTGTTTTTTTTTCCCCCAAAAATCTAGGCCACCCAGTCATTTCTATCATCAAATAGTTCCTGCAAACATTCACACAGACCTTGATAAAAAGGTAATATTGGTTTTAAATTTTATGGCCCCTCCCATTCATTCTATGCTCAAGAACACCATGAAATCCAAAGTGGCCCCAAATGGTCAGTGTGAAAGCAAAGATGAAAAAGCTAAAGAAGCTAAAGGCTCAGCTAATCCTTCTTTAAACGTCAGGGACTATTCCTTAGGCATTTTCTTTAAATTTCAGGGGACTATTTCCTACACAAGGTGGCAATGAGCTAATGTACTGATCCTCCGTGAGCATGTAATGAGGTACGGTGGAGCTGGGTGGTAGAGTGGGTGAGATACTTCTTTAAATGTCAAGGACTATTCCTTAGGCATTTTCTTTAAATTTCGGGGGACTATTTCCTACGCAAGGTGGCAATGAGCGAATGTACTGATCCTCCGTGAGCATGTAATGAGGTACGGTGGAGCTGGGTGGTAGAGTGGGTGAGACAAGTCCAAGCGTTTACAAAAAGAAAAATGCCATTGAGCTGATTTCTAATGTGGAATGTGACAGCTGAGTGAACTCCTCCTGGCTTTGCTTTGGATGCAGAGGTCTCAATTAGGATCATTTTTTTAGCATCATCTGCAGATAAACCTCAAGCTCAAAAGTCACAAAGGTGCTCCAATCAAACAGAATGCACAGATTCACAGAGGAAGAACACCTTCTCCTCTGAGGACTCCCTTGGCACAGCTCTAAGGAGTATTTGGTTCAGAGGTTGAGGAAAGTAGGGTGCCTGTGCACACAGCGTGAGTGTGTATGTGTGTATATTGTGCAAAGGCCTGACAGAAAGTCCCTGTATTCTCTTATTTCTCCAGAAAAGGAATCACTTTACAGACATTACCTAGCTTTAAAAAAAAAAAATTGCAAAACTCATTTCATACAAAATGCTGCTTTCCTTAAATCTCCTTTTATGATTTCTGAGACAAGAATTCACGTGATGGGAAGGGTTCCCTGCTGCTCCAACAGCCACCGATCACAGAAGCAATCCAAGGACTGGGCCAAGAAATTGACATCCTTCCGTGACGTCATTAGTTTCTGGTTTTCAAGAAGTCAGTGTTCACAAGACCATCAATGATCACATATTACATTTCACCCAAACTTTAGTTTAATGATGTCCAAATAAATAGATACAAACAAATATGGAAAACACCCATATCCATGAAGGTTAATACTAAAATATCTGTGAAATACATTCTATCAAGCAGTAAATTCAAGCTCGCTAGTTGTTTATGGGTTTTACAGTGGACTTGCCATGGCTTGCCTAATTAAGATTTTAAATATGAAAATTGAATGATCCCTAATGGGGCATGGAGGTTCAGTTGCTGACCTCTGCAATCAGAGCCTGGGCAGAAGCAAGCCTGGGGGGCAGTACTTCTTGGGGTAGAAGTTGGCACTGATGCAAAATGGTGATGCACACCGCCTCTCTCTCCCTTTGTATCTGCAACAATAGACTTCTGCATTGCATAGAGGCTGAATCCGCACGGACTCCACTCATTCCGTTTCACAGGATCACAGAAGGCATTTGATCCAATCTTCTTGCTTTACTGGTAAAGAAGCAATAGGTTCAAGCCGGTATAACTAGTTAGTGGCAGAGAAGAGTAGGAAACATGTCTTAAAACAATTTAAGATCATCTGTTTATCTATGTCTGATGGTGTTTAATCAGCAGCGCCTCCTAACATTTTCATTTTTCAATTGTTTTCAGCAGAGGTTAATGATCTCTAGCTGTGCCAGCCAATATGGCGGTCACTAGCCACATGGACTATTTGGTGGTTACCAGCCACGTGGACTATTTGGTGGTCACCAGCCACATGGACTATTTGGTGGTCACCAGCCACATGGACTATTTGGGGCCTTGAAACACGGCTACTCCAAATTGAGATGTTCTCAAAGGGGAAGGCTTAGTACGGAAAAAAAATGATCTAAAATATCACATTAATATGTTTGTACTGCTTACATGTTGAAATGATATTTTTTTAAATATATTTGGTTAAATAAATTATTACAATTAATTTACTTGTTTCTTTTTACTTTTCTAATGTGACTACTAGAGCACTTTAAATTCTTCACAGGGCTCACGCAGTTCATTTCTATTGGACAATAGTGGTTTATAGGAAAACATTTCACTGTGTGAAGGAGAGAGCTACAAGGAATCTTTCCTGAATTGGCCAGTGGCATGAGCAAAGGAGAAGAGAACGAGAGGACATGAGAGGGCAGAGATGAGTACTTGAAAAAGTGCTTACCCAGTTCAAGAAAGAGAGACTGGCAAGCCACATAATAAAATCAAAACTAAAGCACTATTTGAAATCAACCAAAGGATTTTAAGTTAATGCTCAAATGTGTACGTATGTGTTAGTAAATTTAACATTTAAAAGAACGTCAGTAGTTGTGACAACATGACAGCCATCACTTTTTCTTTTGATTAAGAGCAGCTGTTTTCCTGGAAAAATCAGAACCCAAAACAATTAATGTCCTAGAAATCAGTTGTGCCTTTAAACAGACACATGTCCGCTGTCAATTCCCAGGCCAGATGATGAGTGATAGAAGGATAGATGTAGACGGGCAGGTGGACAGGCAGGTGGATGGGCAGGTAGGCAGGTAGATAGACAGACAGACCCCGCCCATACTGAGTGAGAATGAGGGACAATGGTTATCTGAATTTAAAGTCGCAGGTCACCACCAAACATTTTGTTACTTAAAGCAGCCGGCTGGAGTCCTCTTCTCTTCAGACAACCAAATGTTCGTCTTTGTAACAAAGAAATTCTTTTGTGCATAAATCTGATGCATTTATCTTGGGGAAAATGATGGCTTTGCCTACATCAATAGGTTAATTTCCAATGTACTAATATATCAACTATGGCCATAAAATTAGAAGATATATGAATGAATAATACAGTTTTATCATCACAGACAGACTCTTTTTGGTAAAAGAACCCCAGATATTTTTCAAAGGTTTTCATTTTTCAGTATGATATGCAGGCTTCGGTCAAGACAATATTTACTTCTGAAATAAGACATTTCAGACAGAGTCAAAGTCATTTGTGGTTTACAGAATATGAAAAAAAGTGAAATTAATAATAATAAAAAAGTCTTCTCTGCTCTTTTCCTTACAAAATGGCATTGCTGGGAATGCCAGCTTGCCCAGCACAGGTGTAGATCATGAACCTCTTGACAAAGCAATTCAAAAATTAAAATGTTGAGTCAAAGCTGAAATGTGACTTCCACCACTTGGAATTCTCTCTGTGTGTTTTCTGAGTCTTTTCTTAGGAACAGCTCTACTATAGCTGTAACAAGTAAAGATTCTGGAGGTTTCTACATTAACCATCACCTATCCATATAACTCCCGTCTACGGGGATAGAACTGAGGAATAAACAGCGATCCTATGCCACAGGATAGGATCACTTCTCTCTCTTTCCTCTTCACTCTCTGTGTTCATGGGGAAGACTGCCCCATTCCCAAATTATATGCCATGTGTTAAAAGGGATTAAAATGTTTCCTTGTTATTGTACCTTCTATCTCTGTAAGATGAACTGTGTGCCTTCCGTACCCCCAGCTCGTAGGACCGCCTGCATTTCCAGACATAGGTAGAAGTGTGCACATTTTGCAATTTCAAGCAACAACCTCAAAATAATATTATTCCCACATAAATTTGTTAAATGTATTCTAATTTTATCCTCCCCTTTTCTCTCTCTCCTACTCCACCTCTTCAAATCCAAATGCCACTGGAAAAGAAATGCATTTGGACCCGTTTGGAATGTCAAATGCCCCCAGCCTTTTCTTGTTACCTAGAAAATTTTCCTTAAAATATAATATTTGTAAAGTTGTTGTTGTCGTTCGAAGCAGAAAAACTCTCTGTGCTAGCCGAGCTTCTCACATGCAAGGGGGTTGTTCAAAAGATAACAAGTACACACAGGAAAATAAATTCCTACCCAGGGGAAGCTGTTTCACTTGACAGTAGAGGGTGAATTCCACCACAATGTTGCGTTTTTCCATTCAAGACCTGCAGCAGGTAATTGACGGTGCTTCTAGTTTAAAAGTCCACCAAACCCCCACAGGACGTGAATTGAAGTTTTAAAGGTGGGAAAAATGGTCTTTCCCAGGAGCAGACAGGTTCCCACCCCGCGCGAAGCCAGCAATGCTCTGCAGGCGGAAACCCGAAGCTGTCAGCAGTCATTTTCATTTGATGAAATCACATACACACAACTAACAAAGCGAAGCTCCGTCCTTCCTACCTTCTGCATTTGCAACAAGGAAACGGAAAGGCATGCATGTAGCTATCGTCAAACAGAGTCTTTTTAAAAGGAGAAATAAAATATCTAGACAAGGCTCCGTCAAGTACACGAAGCAAAGCGGTCTAGTATCAAACGTGCTGAACAAAACAGCAGCTGCTAACGTGCTCTGCATTAATTTCACTTCAGACCACATCTTTTTATGACTTTCACAAATTCCTTCCACCAACTTCCCCATCCACAGAATCGCCTGCACAATAATCCAAACCGCTAACTCCTCTTGGAAAGCAATCAGAAATCCATAGTGATATGGAAGATGCAGATTTTTGTCTTTTTAAGAAACTGTTTTAGACGAGGGTAGCGTGATGCTCAGTCTCTCTGACAAGGATACAGAAATGCAGCTTTTTCCCCCCTAGCCAATTCCACTATTTATGTTGCTAACTCGCCCTCCCAGCGAGCGGTAATCCCTCGTCCCCTGCTCTCAAGCAACATGGATAAGCCGTCAGTTCCCCATTGCGGAGGCAGCAAAGCCACAGCGGTGGATGGAGAAATCGGTTACCTGCAGAAGAACACAACTCCGCTCCGAGCGTCTTCAGAGCTCTCCCGGCGTAGCGCAGGGCGGTGTAGGGTGTGAGGCTGCGGGCTCCTCCCGGAGGCCAGGCGGGGCGCGGCGCTCTCGCCACCCGCCCGCCT
>NW_004444137.1:3399066-3407158 GCF_000243295.1 Trichechus manatus latirostris | reverse complement strand
GTCCCGCGCACCTGCGCTGGCCGAGCCTGTGCCGGGCCTGGCGCGGTCGCCGCCGACTGTCCTCGTCCCCGGCGCGGCTGCCTGGCCCCCTCCAATCTTCAAACTCGGACTTCAGAGCTGTGCCAACTCCATAGGCAGCAGCTGCTGCTCCTGCTTAAATGGCGCCTGCTCGCCTCCAAAGGGCTTTTAGGTGCCACCTACTGCATGCTCCTGGAATACATGGTGAAGGCTGGTATATCTGAGAATTTAATGAATTAAAATAATTCCATTGAAAAGATACCAGATTGTTTTGTTTAAAATTGCTCACAAGTATAATCACTACTAACCACATAAGACTTTCTGTTTCCAGATATGAATTAAAAACCTACTCATTCAGAAGGCAGATGAAGTAATCAACCATACAGGGCTGATCGGTACATTCTAATTTAATAGAATCATATCAGAAAACCGTCACTGACAATCTTTGGTTAGAACTGTCTTTTCACTCAGTAAGGATACAGCGTTTCAGGGAAATAGCCAGGTTGATTTGCTGACATTGAGAAACAATTCTGTCAAAGAAGCATTTCTCAAAAGCAGGTGAATCAGCAAGAAAGAAGCTTCATTACTAACAATTCAGTGCCTACGTTTTAAAAAACTATAACCTTAATCCATATTAAATGAAAACTACGGATTTGATAGGAAGATTTCTTCGGTTGATTATGACTCATTTTTTAGCTCCAAATGTTTGAAAAGACTATTAATATTTTCTCATTCTTTAAACCTGATTTAGCTTATGAATCCTATTGACCTAATACTTTTTTTTATATTCTGCATATTCTCAAACAACATTAACCTTTCTAGTTTATTTCCAAAGTACACTTCTGCTCTTCTATTCATAGGAAATATGTTTTTACAATCTCACTTAAGAGATACACTTTTTACAACATATAGCTGAGAAAACTTATTTTGCTCACTGGATAGCATAATTCTGGCCTTGAAGCTATGGCCACTGGAATAGGAAAAAAAATACCCATTTTTGCCAAAGTCACTTAAAGTTCCCATCGACAAACCTACCCCTATTTTAATGATGTGTAAAAGCAGGGTCTTTGCTCCTTCCTCGGTTTCTTCTTCATTAAAAACGAGTGTATGGACACCGGCAGGACAGTGCTGGGCAATGCCTGTGGGTTCTGGAATTGGAAAGGACCACCCAGGTTAATGAATGGGGAAGTTATTTTCCATGACCCAAGAAGTAGATTATCAGGTTAAATGATAAAATGGTATTTGAGGACTGAACAGTGAAGAGTAAAAAGTTTAAAAGAAGCAAAACTAATGAACGCAGTCAGTCAGTTCTAACGCAGAAGTAGGGAGTGATACACGTGGAGTTGGTGGAAGGCAGCCAGTCTGATTCTGTAAATCTTTCACTGCGGAAGAATCCTGCATTTTGCCACGCATAATCATAATTTGTTCTGAGAATGCAAAGCAGGGACCCCAGAAACCCCGTTTAAACAAGGAACAACAACATTGAAAATGATATCCCTGGTCTCCTTGTCTCTCTTCACGGACCCTAACTTTTCATCAGCCGGAGGGGACAGATGGATCCCGAATTTGTCCTTTAACTTCTGCTTAGCTTACCAGTAAACTAGTTGTCATCGAGGCCACTCTAACTCATGGTGACCCCACTTGTGTAAGAGTAGAACCCTACTCCATTTTTTCTGATTTTTCAGAAGTAGATCCCCAGGCCTTTCTTTCAAGGCACCTCTGGGTGGACTCAAACCACCAACCTTTCAGTGAGTAGCCAAATGCTTAACCATTTGCACCGCCCATACTTCCTTCTAAGAAGCCTGCCCCATTCGCTTCTAGACTGGGATCTCTCTGCCCTGGTTTTACATAGAATCACCAGAGCAGCTGTAAATATATTTTCCAAAACATTCCAATGTCCAGTCCAGTCCATGTCCACAACTGCACCACAGCCTCTGTGGGTAGAACCAAAGCATTGATTTGTTTTTATTGTGGTAAATATATATGTAACAAAACATTTGCCATTTCAACATTCTTCATATGTATACTTCAGTGACACTGGTAGTATTCATATTGTGCCACCATCACCATTATCCATTTCCAAATTATTCCATCATCCTTAACACAAGCACCGTGTCCCCTAAGCAATGAGTCCCCTTCTTTTCCCCTCCCTTCTAGCCACCCCATCAGACAAAACAGGCTTTAAGTCAAAATCTTTATAAAAGACAAAGAAGGGCATTTATAATGATAAAAGTGTCAATTCTTCGAGAGATATGACAATGATATGCACCTAACATCGGATCCCCCAAATACATAGCTGCAGACTTCAATACACCACTTTTAATAATGGACAGAACATCTAGAAAGAAAATCAGTAAGGAAACAGAGGACCATACCTTCTCCTGCAGAACACGTGGATCATTCTCTAGGATAGACTACGTGTTAGAGAACAACCACAAAATAATTGGCATTTTGTTGATTCTGGCTAATGGCGACCTCCATGTGTAGAACTGTGCCCTATAGTGTTTTTATGGCTGATTTTTCACAAGAAGACCACCAAGTCTTTCTTCCAAGGAGCCTCTGGGTGAATTGAAGCCCCCAACCTTTCAGGTAGCCCCCGAGCGTGTTAACCCAAGTTTCAAAAAATTTAAAAAGATTGAAATTATACGAAGTATTTTCTCTGACCACAATGGTGTGAAATTAGAAATTATTAACAGAAACAGATAAATGCATTAAATAAAATGTAGTGCATACATTTAATAGACTACTACTCAGCCAGTAAAAGAAATGAAGTCTTGATACATGCTATAATATGGATGGAGCTGGAAGACATTATGCTGAGTGAAGTAAGTCAATCACAAAAGAACAAATAATGTATGACCTCACTTATGTAAAAGGACAGGAACAGGCAAATGTATAGAAACCAAAGTTTATTAGTGGTTACCGGGGGGTGGGGGGGGGAGGGGCGTTACTGCTTATGGAGCACCGAGTTTCACTTTATGCTGAAGGAAAAATTGCACTGATTAAGGGTAGAGTGGCACGTTTTAATGTAATTGCCATCAAAAAGTAGTAGACCTGTAAAAAAGTTGAATTGGCAAAAGTTGTGTAATAGATACATTTACAACAATGACAAAAAAGAAGAGAGTAGCTGCTGAGGCTGCTTACGTACAAAAAAACACCTCATGAAATTTGGTTTCTTGGTTTGGAGGTTTAGGGTCATGGTTTCATGGGACATCCCAGTTAATTGGCCTAATAACGTGTTTAGTGCTTCTATTCCACCTCCCAGTTCATTGCATAGTGCCTGGGGTATTAAAAGCTTGCAAGTGGCCATCCAAGGAACAACAATTGGTCTCTATTCACCTGGAGCAACAGAGGAAGAAGGAGAGTCAGGAATAAGAGGAGGAAATGGAATGTGTGACTAATTGCCTCCATGAACAACTGCCCCCTTAGCTGAGACCAGAAGAACTGGATGGTGCCCAGCTACCATTACTGAACAATTTGATCAAAGATTCTATAGAAGAATCCTGATCAAAAGGGGGAAAATGCAGAACAGAATTTAAAATTATTTTGGCCCTCCTGAAACTATTGCCCTGAGATCATCTTTAAACCTTAAACCTTAAAACAAAAATGTTCCCTGGAGTCTTCTTAAAACCAAATAATTGTTTAGCTTAACTAGCAAAGAATGTCTTCCTCGAGCATTGTGCTGTTTCAAGATCTAACTATATGGGATCAAATTGACAACAGCAACTCAAAAGTTTAGAGAGAAAACTTAGTGGGCAGTGAGTTTATGTTAATGGGGGAGGAACATCTTGGAAAAGGAGAGTGAGAATGGTTGCACAACTTGAAGAAGTAATCAATGTCACTGAATTGTATATGTAGACATTGTTGAATTGGTGTATGATCTGCTGTGTATTTCCTCAACAACAACAAAAATAAAATAAATTACATAAAAAATTTGATTCAAAGAATTAGAAATCATAAATTGTAAAACACACATGTATATAGACATACCAAATATTGAATATATTTATTAAATAATGTGTAATCTCTAGCATGGTCTCAGTGGACTATTTGGTGTCATGGATTTATTTCCTTTCTTTATATCAGTTGGCAATTAAGTTTTGCCCTTACATGAAAATACTTTATGACCATTGTCTTAGTCATCTAGTGCTGCTATAACAGAAATACCACAAGCGGATGGCTTTAGCAAACAGAAGTTTATTCTCTCACAGTCTAGGAGGCTAGAAGTTCAAATTCAGGGTGCTAGCTCCAGGGGAAGGCTCTCTCTCTGTCAGCTCTAGCGGAAGGTCCTTATCATCAATCTTCCCCTGGTCTAGGAGCTTCTCAGTGCAGGGACCCGAGGCCCAAAGGACACACTCTTCTCCTGGTTCTTCATTCTTGGTGGCATAGGGTCCCCCCTGCGTCTCGGCTTGCTTCTCCCTTTTATATCTCAAAAGAGATCAACTCAAGATACAACCTAATCTTGTAGATTGAATCCTGCCTCACTAAAACAACTGCCTTTAATCTTGCCTCATTAACATCACAGAAGTAGGATTTACAACACATAGGAAAATCACATCAGATGATAAAACGGTGGACAATCACACAATACTGGGAATCATGGCCCAGGCAAGTTGACACACATTTTGGGGGGACACAATTCAATCTGTAACAATCATCATCAAGGGCTCTACCTCTTACGGCAAAAAGAAAAAAAAATATATATATATATATCTCCCAGGTCATTGTCAAATTATTTGCTCCATCAATAATGTCACAATAGTAATAAATAAATTTTAAGTAATATTTTATGGAAGGCATATAAAACATAATTTTTCACTGCCAAAAGTTTTCTTCCTTACAGGTTGCCTGGATAATATTCTATCTGCTCATTGCAATACATGTTTAAAGTCAGATTACCCCACATCTGTCCTTTCACCATCTATTGTTGATTCAGGGGTTCTTAGCTCTTCTGCATCTTTATCATTTTGCAGTTATTGTTTCCCTTTAGCACTCCAGTTATGCTATACTTTCAACAGCCTTATTTTTCAGTGTATATCAATTGTTCGTATAATATCTATTTTCACATCCCCAATAGTCAGGTTGTTCTTAAGAGCTCATTATCTTGAATAAATAAAACGAATGGCAACAGCAAAAAAAAAGAAATTAATATCAGAAAGAAAACTGGAAAATACACAAGCATCAATGTTTTTTAAAGTGATGGCAAAGTGCAGCCAAGGTTGAGAATCACTGGTCTCATCTAGACCTTCGTTACTCCAAGTGCGTCCATTGACCAGCCGCGTCCACATCGCCTAGAAATTGGTGAGAAATACAAAATCCCAAGGCCCGTCCCAGACCTTCAGTCTCAGAATCTGAATTTTAATAAGATCCTCAAGCGACTCCGTTGCATGTTAGACTTGCAGAAGCTCTAAGTCAGTAGTTCTCAAACTCTCACACGTGTCAGGATCACCTGGGGAAGCGAGGATGGGGAGGAGCTAGTTAAAACACAGCTGCACCCCCCACAGGTTTTCTGATTTAGTAAGTCTTGGGTGTGGCCCCCACATTTGCAATTCTAACAAGTTCCCTGGCAATGCTAATATGGCTTGGAGCTTGGAGCCACTGCACTAAACCACCCAGGTAATTCAGAGACTCATAACAAGTGGGAACGCTCAAGGCTCAGGTGTAGAAAACATCACGTTCCTCAGTTTTCTAAAATGAATAAAAATTGGCTCAGCCAATCCAAATTCACTCATTTGGAGGATGGGCCCCTCCTTCTGCACAAACCCACATGTGAATTCCAGGACTGTTGTGTGGTTGGAAACCCTGGTGGCGCAGTGTTTAAGAGCTACAGCTACTAACCAAAAGGTTCAAATTCACCAGGCGCACCTTGGAAACTCTATGGGGCAGTTCTACTCTGTCCTATAGGGTCGCTATGAGTCAGAATCGACTTGACAACAATGGGTTTGGTTTTGGTTTTTATTGTGTGGTTATAAAAAAAATGCCTCTTCAGCTGGGTTCCCATGTTGCACTCCTGCCCAGGTCTCTGCAAGCTTACACTTTGCCTTTCTGCAATTAGAGAAACAACCTTTCTGGAGGGACACAGTTCTGCACCCCACCCCTCCAATCACCACCACCACAGTGCATGGCTTGAGAAGCCTGGGACGCTTTGTGCAAAGGACCTTCCTGGGGCACATAGAGCCTACTCCATGGCATCCACCTGACTGAGAGATGCAGGGGCTGATCCCAGCCCCCACTCTTCCTCTCTGCTGATCACCTTTGAACAGTATACAAACAGCACAACCATAGGCATCAACACTGCTTCTCCCCCAGACCAGCGTGGCCCATTTGAGGGTTACAGTTCCATTTATGACGTGAATCCAGAGTGACAAACATCAAGGGAGAACCCATTGCCATTGAGTCCATTCCGTCCCATAGTGACCCTACAGAAAAGAGTAGAAGTTTCTGATTGGGTATCCAAGGGGCAGCTGTTGGATTCCAACTGCCTGAGCTTTTGGATAGCACCTGAGTTCTTAACCACTGTGCCACCAGGGCTCCATCAAGGGAGAAGCAGAGCCACATTCTAACATCAGGAGGCATGGGCTTACAGATCAAGTGGGAGAGACTTCCAAGTAGGCTAGTGAGCAATCAAACATGGAATGAAAAGATGTGCCTTTGGACTACATTTTTATATGTCCCCTTGTCTAATGTGCATCTTATTTGCTCTAAGACAGTGGTTCTGGGGACCTGTGGTATCACCTGGGGAGTGGTTAGAAATGCAAATTTTTGGCCCCACTCTGGACCTACACAATCAGAAACTTTGAAGGTGGGGCTCAGCAATCTGTGTTTTAGCAAAACTCCAGGTAATTCTAATGCACTGTGTAGTTTGAAAGTCATCACACTAAGGCTGTTTTTTGTTTGTTTTAGTCATCTTTTTAGAAAACGCAGTGTCAACATATCTGGTTGAAAAGGTACCATTTTAGTAGATAGTGCTTAGGGGAGCAGGGCACCCCACAAATTCTCCCAATATTGCGATGTTTAGACCATGTCCATTCAATTGTCCCATCTAAAGTTCGACCACATAAGAGTGGGGTATAGGACTCCACCACCTGAAGGACATTCATTTCCCAGACTCATAGTTAGCAGTCAGGATGTCCACTTCCAGGTCTGGGCAATGCCTGTCTTCAACTCACACCCCAGCCTCTGTCCTCTCCCCGACGGGGTCACTCTAGCCTAATCCTCAAATGGGCCAGGCCCTTCTAACTAAGATCTCAGCCCTGAAGCACAGCTTTTCACATCTCCTTAGAGGGAGGAAGCCCAGACCAATGAAGTTTCCCTTTGATTTTTGTCCATGAGATCAGTGGTGCAAAATTAGAGGCTCTGCAGTAGGGTGGGCCCTTCCAAGATGTCCCACATGAGGCAAGAGGGCCATGCTTGGATTAGTAATTGCATGAGCTACCCTCTCTCACCCCTGCAGAGGGATGGAATCTTGGGTAAAGTGGCTGTCTCTGGCTGAGGGCATTCCCTGGAAGCCGAGTGCCTTCAGCAGCAACACTCCCAGCCATCGGGGAAATGTGGACTTCAGTCCTGACACAGTGGATATGGATAGTGCCCGACAGCATCCACTACAGTAGCCAAGGGCGACTTGCAGGGAATGGGGTAAATTTGTCACAAATGAAGAACATCAGGAGCTTTTGTAGAGAATAAAGTTTCTGTGTTATTTTGTTTGTTTTCATCCTAATTCTGTATTTTTTTTTTAATCATCCCTCCAAGTTCTACCCAACTGTTGTTGTTAAGTGCCATCGAGCCGGTTCTGACTCATAGCAACGCTATGCACCGCAGAACGAAACACTGCCCGATCCTGCGCCATGCTCACAATCATTGTTATGCTTGAGCCCACTGTTGAAGCCACTGTGTCAGTCTATCTCGTTGAGGGTCTTCCTCTTTTTCACCCAACTGTACTAGGTGCTTTTCAATCTAAGGAGGTTTTGCCACTCTTCTTTCTCCCCTCCATTGGTACCACGTGCACCTGAATAAGGATCAGGCACCTTGCTTGCTATCTGTTCTCAATCTTTTCAGCTTACACAGCTGCTAAAGC
>NW_004444137.1:3397107-3398966 GCF_000243295.1 Trichechus manatus latirostris | reverse complement strand
TGCTTGCTATCTGTTCTCAATCTTTTCAGCTTACACAGCTGCTAAAGCTGACATCTGTTCCCTGTAATCTCAAACAGTTTCTTGTTGCTCTCTTACAGAAGGTTGACCTAGTTCTCTTGGTCTACACAATAGATTAGTGAGTCACCAACAGATAATCATAGCCATGAAATACAACTCTGTGTGCTCACTCTGCTCTGTACCTCCCTGGATGCAGCCCATGGCACCTCTGTTCTTCTCTCCTCCCAAAATCTTCCACCGTATCTTCTGGAACACCTGTATCTTATCATCAAATCCCTCTAAATCCTAAACTTCTTCACAGAAGTTCCCTGCCACCTTCTGGCCCTAATTAAAATCACTCTGACTATTCCCCAGGTCACTGCTATTCTGTAGTCCTCTCAAGCTGAGACTGTTTTTCTCTCATTGCTCAGTATCTCCTTGATCCCAATGCATTGTCTTTTCTGGGCCATATCATCCCCTCCCTACTTCAAAATTCCTGCCTCTTCCCATCTCCTTGTCATTGTCTATCATTCTTTGGGTCTGGTAGTCTTCCTTTCCACCTGTATCCAATCCCACCTGATAGATTCACCTCAATCTCTGGCCTCTTATTTCCTTCTCCTCCAGTGAGGTTTTCCCCCACCACATCCCCACCAATGGCCACATCTTGCAACCTGTCACCATGACAAATTACAGAACAGTAGATTATTGGTCAAGCATCCCACTTTCTAGCCACTCTCCCATGACAACACCTCCAACTTTGCCAGGCTAATCTCTTCCCCTGCTCTCAAACTCATGGCACCTCTAAGCATCTTTTAAAGTTTTGCCCTGGCCACTATCTTCTCTTGGTCTCCCACACCATTACTTCTTCCCCTCTGTTGGGTATTTTCCATCCTCCTAAGACAAAGGAGAATAAGGTTTTCTGTCCCTTTCACGCTTTTGTCCTTTCTGAAGAATCAAAAAGATTAGAAGTATCACTGGATCAGTCTTGACTTCCTGACTCATCTCCCTACATCTGTGCTTGCAATCACTAGTCTATTCTCCAATCAGCTGAGCAGGAAAGCCCTGGGGTGCTGTGATAGTTAAGATTGTGTGTCTACTTGGCTGGGCCATGATTCTCAGTGTGTATATGTGATCACTCCCATGATGTAATCTGCTGTGAGTAGCCAATCTGTTGAAAGGGCGTTTCCTTGGGGGTGTGGCCTGCATCCGAATATAAGCAGATGTTCTGGTTTTTTGCTCGCTGTGGATCCTGCAGCTGCCTCCCGTTCATCTGACCTCTGGTTCTTGGGACTTGAGCTATCAGCTTATCTGCCGATCTTAGGACTCATGGATCGTCACTGAGAGTGGCAAAACCTCCTTAGACTGAAAAGCACCTAGTACAGTTGGGTGAAAAAGAGGAAGACCCTCAACGAGATAGACTGACACAGTGGCTTCAACAGTGGGCTCAAGCATAACAATGATTGTGAGCATGGCGCAGGATCGGGCAGTGTTTCGTTCTGCGGTGCATAGGGTTGCTACGAGTCAGAACCGGCTCGATGGCACTTAACAACAACAGTTGGGTAGAACTTGGAGGGATGATAAAAAAAAAATACAGAATTAGGATGAAAACAAACAAAATAACACAGAAACTTTATTCTCTACAAAAGCTCCTGAAGTTCTTCATTTGTGACGAATTTACCCCATTCCCTGCAAGTCGCCCTTGGCTACTGTGGTGGATGCTGTCGGGCACTATCCATATCCACTGTGTCAGGACTGAAGTCCACATTTCCCCGATGGCTGGGAGTGTTGCTGCTGAAGGCACTCGGCTTCCAGGGAATGCCCTCAGCCAGAGACAGCCACTTTACCCAAGATTCCATCCCTCT
>NW_004444137.1:3379769-3396752 GCF_000243295.1 Trichechus manatus latirostris | reverse complement strand
TGCTTGCTATCTGTTCTCAATCTTTTCAGCTTACACAGCTGCTAAAGCTGACATCTGTTCCCTGTAATCTCAAACAGTTTCTTGTTGCTCTCTTATATAAGGTTGACCTAGTTCTCTTGGTCTACACAGTAGATTAGTTCACTGTTCAGCCAAAGATTGACAGCCCCATAAAACAAAATGAGACTAATGGGGCACAGCAGTCCAGGGACAAGGACTAGAAGGCAGGAGGCGACAGGAAAGCTGGTAATAGGGAACCCAAGGTGGAGACGGGAGAGTTGACATGTGGTGGGGTTGTTAACTATTGTCATAAAACAATATGTGTACTGTTTAATGAGAAACTATTCTGTAAACCTTCCCCTAAAGTACAATTTAAAAAAAGAATATTAAAAAAAAAAAAAAAAAGAAAAACAGAAAAAAAATGTGTTGTCCACAGAGAGGCCTTCCTTGACCACTCTAATCAAAGTTGCCTCACCTCCAGTCCCTCAGCCCCTGCTCATCTGTTTCCTCTGTAGTCTGTGTCACAATTAATCCCCACTTGTTTGTTATTATTAGTTGTTCATTTACTTATTTATTTTGCTTCCCCATTAGTCTGTGAGCTGTATGAAGGCAGGCACTACGACTGCCTCATTCATCTTTGTATCCCCAGAAGTCATGTTGAAATAAGTGCCAATCCCCTTCCCACCCAAGTTCTAAATCAATGAAGGATATACAAGAGTGAGAAGAGAACAAAACGACACCATCATCACTATTAACACTGCATCTTTGGGTGAGTATGTGAGCTTCCTATACTCAATACTTGAGCCCAAGATTTCCCTCCTCAGCCACAGGATGCACTGAACGATCAAGCTGCCCCCTCCCCTCCCATGAAGGTTGGCCCTGTAAGACAGTGGGAGAAGAAGAGCAGAATGCATCCTTTCTGTAGGATGCTGGCTCCCTGGGAAGAAGACACTGACCTACATATGCCCAGTCCTTACTACAAACACACCAGGGGAGCAAGTGGAGAAGCCAGCAGTGTTACCCCAATAGTTTCCACACATAGGAACAGTGAAAAGAACCGTGATGTGTATCAGTATAAAAAACAGGAGTGTGGGGAAATCACTCCTTCCCCAAGACCAGCCTGTAGCACAGTTCCTAGCAGAAAGTTGTTATTGTTGTTGGGGTTGCCATCAGTTGATTTTTGACTTATGGTGTCAGAGTAGAACTGTGCTCCATAGGGTTTTTGGTGGCTGATTTTTTGGAAATAGATCATCAAGCCTTTCTTCTGAGGCACTTCTGGGTGGATTCGAGCCTCTACCCTTTTGGTTAGCAATCAAGTGCATTAACCATTGCACCTCCCAGGGACTCTAGCAGAGAGAGTTGTTGTTGTTGTTGTTAGGTGCTGTCGGGTTGGTTCTGACTCATAGTGACCATATGTCCAACAGAACAAAACATTGCCCGGTCCTGCATCATTCTCACAATCATTGCTATGTTTGAGCCCATTGTTGCAGCCACGGTGTCAATCCATCTCGTTGAGGGTCTTCCTCTTTTTTGCTGATCTTCTACTTTAACAAGGATGATGTCCTTCTCCAGGGACTGGTCCCTCCTGATGACATGTCCAGCAGACAGTAGGCATTCAAAAATACTCTCCTTAGTGAATGAAGGGATAACAAATACTCCCCAGGACAAGATATACAAGGACCTGAGATACAATCTGCATGAAACCCAAAGGTGCATACGGCCCCCTCACCCTGGATTAGCATCATGAATATCAAAGAGTTGTCTTCAGAGAGACTTATATCTGATCTGCAGCCAAAGTGCCCAAGGGGAGAGCCCAGAGATGATGATGACACACTGGACCTTATGAACTAAGAGTGTAGAAAGAGGACTAGCATCCAGACAGAACCTTCCTCACTCTCTATAGTTGGGACAAACAACATCACAACCCAGGCAAACCAGAAGCGGTCAGAGAACATGGACTCCAGAGGATCTGCCTGCAGTCCACAGCTCTCTTTACCATGCTGTTTCAGCAGGCCCAGCCCTAAAGCAATGAGGTTACCCATTCATCTCTGCTGCGCCCCAGCTCCTGGTTGCTCTCTTGCTACAGGGTTAGGATCCAGCTCAAAAGAGTGTAAAGAGATCATGATGTACAGGCTCATTTCTGTAAAATCTAAGTTTGTCAGGTCTTCGTTGAGATCACGATCCACACTTTTGCAGTTTTGCTGAGTGACAAGACCACAGCCAGGCACTCAAGTCTCACATTCTAAAACCTATCAAGTGACAACCACTTCCCACAGTTCAAGGGACATCAAATTCAATTTGGAACCAATGAAGGGGTCAAAGATACCATCATGGCTGCCTCTTAGCAAGCTGAGGCAGGGAAGGTGTCTGTATGACCCCTTTGCTGCTCCCTTTGGGATGGGGACATTCTCATGACCCACTGTCTGTAGTTACAGGCCGTTATCTGATAGACTGAGACATGGGGGAAAGCACCATTGATATCTTCTTACGGTCACCGTAATGTAATTTACCTTGCTTTTGCACCATGACCTTGCTCATATTGTCCCTTCACCCCTGCCTCCACCCCACCCACAGGTTCTAATTGCTTTCAGACTTTTTTTTCCTCTTTCTCATTTTTTGAAAAGAAACATATACCTTGTTAGCATATCCTTAAGTTTTTACATCTTTTTATTCTTTCTTAATATGGAAATAGTTTATTCTTTCAGAAGACATCTTTTTCAGAGACCACTGGTATCTTGATTTCATTGGGACTGTTTCCTAGGCCTGCTGAAGCTCTGACATGGATTAGAAGAGGAGGAGATTAGAGGCAGGCAAACGACTTAGAAGAGTCTTCAGGAATTGCAGGACTGAACGGAGCAGTGACAGGAGCAAAGAAGTCAGAGAAGGTCAATAAGTAAGGAGGCAGAATTGTCAAGGCCCAAGGAATGGAGAGAGAGGAGACTAGATGCATTACTGAGTTCGTAGCTTGCTTAGCTATATAGATCGTGGTGCAACCAAATGTGATTGGATAGGAGGAAAAGAAATGTGTGTGTTTATGTGTGTGTGCGTTGAAGAAGGCTGGACTCTGCCTTCTGCTATAAATGTTTTGTTCATAATCTCTGTCCATGTCTCCTTTGGGAATCTGAGAGTTTACCAATTCATTTGAAAAGATTCAAATATTCTAGATATTTACTCTCTATATTAACGTTAATGAATTTTTTAACCTCATTAAGCAGATAAGTAGTTAAAGAAGCAAGTAAGTGGAATCAAAGGCAAAGAGGACCTGGAGAACATGATGTTGTGCGAAATAAGTCAATCACATACGCACACACAAAACACAAATATTGTATGTTCTCACTTTTATAAAATGTCATGAAGAGGTAAATATACAGAAAGCCAAGTTCATTCGTGGTTATGGGTGGTGGGGGGAGAGAAGTACTCCCTAGGTAGTAGTCACCTTTTCCTTAGAGAAATGGGAAAGGTGGCACTGACTATGGGTGAAGCTGGCACAGCATGATCTATGTAACTGATGTCAATAGCCGTACATAAAGGAAAGGAATGAATGAGCAAACGCTAGGTTGTGCATGGTTTTGCAACAGTAACAACAGCCAAAAACAAAGGAGTGGGGGTGGCTACAGCTGCTGATACTGATTAGCTATAACCAATCACCTCTTGGGATTAGTTCTCTTGGTTTGGGGTGCCTAGCACCATAGTCTCATGGGACAATCCAGTCAATTAGCATAATATAGTTCTTAAAGATTAAGTTCTACTTCCAGTATGGTGAGTAGTGCCTGGGGTCTTAAAAGCTTATGAGAAAACATCTAAGATACAGCTATTGGTCTTTATTCATCTGGACAAAGGAGAAAGAAGAAAACCCAAGAATCAGAGAAGGAACTGGACTACAAGACTAATTGTCTACATGAACCACTGCCTCCTCCATCTTGAGACAGAAGAACTAGATGATGCCTGGCTACCACTACTGAACATTCTGAACAGGAATGCAATAGATGAATTCCTATAAAAAAGGAGAAAATGTGGAACAGAACTCCAAATTCTTAAAGAATTCAGACTTACTGGAACTACTGAGGCTGGAGAAGTCCCTGAGACTACGGTCGTGAGTTGCTCTTCAACCCTTGAATTGAAACTATCCCCTGAAGTCACCTTTAAATTAACAGTTTGGCCCAAAGAGTGAAGATTCTCGTCTTCAAGTATTGCATTTCCCTTAAATATATATATATATAAGACCGAAGGGTCAACAGCTATTTTAAAGCATGGGTGAGAAGGTTGAGGGGCAGGGAGATTAAGCAAATGGAAATGAAACAACTGGAAAAGAAATAACAAGAATGTTGACACAATGTGAAGAATGTAACCGATGTTACTGATCATTATTAGGTCTAGATACTGCGGAATGGGATCTGGTCTTACTGTGTATATTTTCACCATAAAAAAAGCAAAGAGGAGGCTAGAAGTAAGAACACTGATTTGGCAGGTGGGGAAGAAGGGCAGTGCATGGCTCTCCCCGAAAGCACCTGTTCTCCAAGGGGACAGCACCCTTGAGACTGGATGGTACTGTAGGGTGAGAGCAAAATCAGACTTTGAGTAATGACTTATTTAAGGCTACTCGGAATCGAGTAAGAATTACATTAAGAAAGATTTGTTTTCACTGCCAAATTGTCTGACTATATTTTTCTTGAAGATCATTCTGGAGATTGTGACCAGGAATCTCAGCTAGTGTGACAGTGATCAAACATATAAGGTATTAAATTTAGCGTTAACTTTTAAAAGAGCTTGCAGGGCCATAGGTCACTTTTGCGTGACCTTTCTAGCCATGGCCTTGTAATTCCCACCCAAGTGATCAGGCAGGACTGTGCAGATGTGGTAATTATGACCCACCAAAGGGATTGGTAAAGTTTTGTCATCCTGCTGGGCTTGAAATGAACCACCTGAGAGGCAGGAAACAGAGAATCCCATCACCACCAAGGAAGAAGAGCCAGGAGCCAGCACATCTTTGGACCCAGAAACCCTGCACTGAGAAGCTCCTACAAGCAGGAGACCAAGACAGAAAGAGAGAGCTGTAACCCTGAAGATGGTGAGAAGCGGTGGCAGGAGATACCTGGCAGCAGAGACCTGCAGCAGGAGATGGCATGGTGGTCTTCCCAGAACAAGGAGAAAACAAGCTGAGTGCCTTTGGGCAGACGCCTAGGGCCAGGGAGAGGCGTGACTGCGAGCACAGCTAGGAAGAGGCTGTCCTGATGGAAGAACTGTATCCTGAGTGTTCTTGAGCCTGAATTGTAACCGTTACTTCCCTAATAAACTCCATAATCGTCAGTATCGTCTGTGAGTTCTGTGTGGCCATTGCAATGAATTATTAAACCCAGCAAAGAAGTAGAGTGCTGTGGGAGACATAGTTGGTGTCAGAATTGGTAAAGATGGCAGAGAGAGGAGGCATGTCTGACCTCTGCATCATAGGAATCAGCCTTGGGCTGTTGATCTTGGTTCTCCTTCCCTCTTGGGAAGTTAGAGGAGGTCAGACACCACCCCCATGCCGTTTTTAGAGAGCTGTAGAATTCAAGTGCTCACCCTCATGGCTGTACTTAGAAAGATGGAGAAGTCAACTTAGATGCTAGTTTCATGTTGCTTGGCTCCAGTGCATCTATCAGTTGCAGAATTCAATGTCCTGGGATACCTGAGTCTCCAGAGATTCAGGTTCCCTCCAGCATCTCATTGGGCTGTACTGCCAAAATTTATTTCTAAGCTGGTGAGGCTCCCAGTCCAATGCTCCAATATGTACTTGAGTGATAACCCTAATAATCTTACATAGTTTTATATAATTTACAGGAGTCCCTGGGTGGTGCAACAATTAACAATATTGGCTGCTAACCAAAAGGTTGGTGGTTCCAGACCACCCTGAGGTACCTCGTAAGAAAGGCTTGGTGATCTACGTCCAAAAAATTAACCACTGAAAACCCTAAGGAACACAGGGCTATTCTGACATACATGGGATCATCATGAGACAGAACTGACTCCACGGCAACTGGCTTTTATAATTTACTACCATTGTAATAAAGGGTGCATCAAGATGTTTCTGAGTGCTAATGCATTCAGAATTCCAGTACAGGATTCCAGAGAAAGGGTGCTTTGAAAACCATAAGTGATGAAATCATTCAAAGTTGTGATATTGTTGGAATCATCTTTCACACCTTTGGCCCCAGAAGAAGAAAGGAGAGTCTCTCCCCTGTTTTTCCCTCGGTTGCAAGAAGCTTGAAGGATCAGGTGGGCTGTACTGTGGGGCACAAGGGGGCAGGTAGAGAGGGACGAGCTAGGTCTGTATGATTAGCCATCCATCTGAGACTTTCCTCTTCTAGACATAACTTCTACCACTGATGGCGCTTCTCTGGGATGCGCTAGAGTGAAGGAGAAGGGGGTTAAGAAGGGGCTTAGGCAGTCACTGGCCTGCTGCTATGGGAGGAAAGGAGAAAGAGGAGAGAGGCCAAAACGCTGAATGCAATTTGGAAGAACAAATCACGTAAGTAGGTGGGGCAACCATTGGTGTTATTGTACTTAGTTGTTTTCTGTTGGATCTTATTCTCTTGCCACTGAAATCATGTCTATCCATACATAGAAAAAACTATAAATATGGAAGATGTAATAAACACACACACATACAACTTCTCTGAAAAAAATAAAAGTCTAGATCTTCCACAAGGGCCAAAAGTCCATCAAATGGAGAAAAGACAGTCTTTTTAATAGATGGTGCTGGCAAAACTGGATGTCCATCTGCAAAAAAATGAAACAGGACCCATACCTCATACCATACACAAAAACTAATTCAAAATGGATCAAAGACCTAAATAAAACCAAAAACTATAAAGATCATAGAAGAAAAAATAGGGTCAAAACTAGAGGCCCTAATACACAGCATTAACTGGTTACAAACCATAACTAACAATACACAAACACCAGAAGATAAGCCATATAACTGGAATCTCCTAAAAATTAAACACTTACACTCATCAAAAAACTTCACCAAAAGAGTAGAAAGAGAACCTACACACTGGGAAAATTTTTTGGCTATGACAAATCCGACAAAGTCTAATCTCTAACATCTACAGGAAAATCCAACACCTCTACAACAAAAAGACAAATAATCCCATTAAAAAATGGGCAAAGGAGAAACTATTTTGTTCTGTAAACCTTCATCTAAAGTGAGAATAGCAGCACAATTGGAAGAACATAGTTGATGTCACTGAACTGTGCATGTAGAAATTTTTGAAATGGTGTATCTTTGGCTACGTATATTTTCACACACAAAAAAAAAAAAGATCGAGAAGGGAGAGGGTTGACATGTCGCGGGGTTGTTAACCAATGTCATAAAAACAATATGTGTAGTACTGTTTCATGAGAAACTATTTGTTCTGTAAACCTTCACCTGAAGTACAATTAAAAAAAGAAAAGAGATTGACTTAAGACACAACCTAAAAAAAAAAAAATGGGCAAAGGATACGAACAGACACTTCACCAAAGAAGACATTCAACTGGCTAAAAGACACATGAGGAAATGCTCACGATCACTAGCCATTAGAGACATGCTTATCAAAACCACAATGAGATACCATCTCACCCCAATATTACTGGCACAAATCAAAAAAACAGAAAATAATAAATGTTGGAGAAGCTGCAGGGAGATTGGAACTCTTACACACTGCTGGTGGGAATGAAAAACGATACAACAATTTTGGAAAATGATATGGTGCTTCCTAAAAAAAACTAGAAAAAGAAATACCATATGATCCAGCAATCCCGCTCCTAGTAATATATCCTAGAGAAATAAGAGGCATCACACGAATAGACATATGCATGCCCATGTTCACTGCAGCATTGTTCACAATAGCAAAAAGATGGAAACAACCTAGGTGCCGATCAACAGATGAATGGATAAACAAACTATGGTACATACATGCAATGGAGTACTACATAACAATAAAGAACAATGATGGATCTGTGAAGGATCTCACAACAAGGATGAATCTGGCGGGCATTATGCTGAGTGAAATACGTCAATCACAAAAAGACAAATATTGTATGAGACCAGTACTATACGAACTCATGAAAAGGTTTACACACAAAAAGAAACAATCTTTGATGGTTACAAGGGAGGGGAGGGTGGGGATGGAAAAACACTAAGTAGACAATAGGTAAGCGGTAACTTTGGTGAAGGCTAAGACAGTACACTATACTGGAGAAGCCAGCACAACTTGTCCAAGTCGAGGTCATGGAAGCTCCATAGACACCTCCAAACTCCCTGAGGGACCAAATTACTGGGCTGAGGGCTGTGGGGACCATGATCTTGGGGAACATCTAGCTCTATTGGCATAATATAGTTTATAAAGAAAACGTTCTACATTCTACTTTGGTGAGTAGCGTCTGGGGTCTTAAAAGCCTGTGAGCAGCCATCTAAGGTACTCCACTGGTCTCACCCCATCTGGAGAAAGGGAGAATGAAGAAAACCAAAGACACAAGGGAAAGGTTAGTCCAGAGGACTAATGGACCACAAACACTACAGCCTCCAGTAGACTGAATCCAGCACAACTAGATGGTGCCTGGCTATCACCACCATATGTTCGGACAGGGATCACAGCAGAGGGTCCCAGGCAGAGCTGGAGAAAAATGTTGAACAAAACTCTAACTTACCAAAAAAAAAAAGACCAGACTTACTGGTCTGACAGAAACTGGAAAAATCCTTAGAGTATAGCCCCTGCACACACTTATAACTCAGTAATGAAGTCACTCCTGACGCTTACCCTTCAGCCAAAGATGAGTCAGGCCCATAAAACAAAATGAGACTAAATGGGCACACCAGCCCAGGGGCAAGGATGAGAAGGCAGGAGAGGACGGGAAAGCTGGTAATAGGGAGCCTAAGGTAGAGAAGGGGAAAGTGTTGACATGTCGTAAGGTTGTTAACCAATGTCACAAAACAATATGCGTACTAAGTATTTAATGAGAAGCTTGCTTGTTCTGTAAACCTTCATCTAAAGTATAATTTCAAAAAAAAAGGTAAATCTACTCATTTAAAGGACACTGCACATCCTAGGAAAAGTAGATACACAATAGTTAACCCTGGAGCATAGACTGTTAATAGTAATTGCCTTTTACATATAAAGACCGAGTCTGATGGATACCCATCCCCATCCCACCCTCCAAAAACAATCACCCGAAATAGAGACTTTCCATTAGGCTGATGGCAGACTCTCCGTGCAACATTCCATGAAGAAAATGGAAATACATTATAGCGAAGTTATAAGGAAAAAAAAATTAGACCTAAACTATTACCCCTAGATTACCTGTCATTAAATCTCACACAAACACATAGACATGCACACACACTCACAAACGACACAAACAGAAGTTTAAACACCGCAAAACTCAGATACTAGCTATGCTGAATCCTCCTCCAGGGGAAAAAAATGAAGGACTCCAGAAAAACCAAGAGATAAACAGGAAAGCTGTGTTGAAAAGACTGGGACAATATAACCCAAGCTAAACTGTATGGGATTAAGAGAATTGTGGTTACAGAATGAAATATAAATGTTAGAAAGTGTCACAAAGTAAAATTCATCATATGATCAATGAAAACGTAGACGTGACAAGGAGAGAAAAATGGCAGAGGTCGTGGAAGCTTTCCTCATCTGTTACAGAGTCAAGAGATAGTGTCAGGTATCTCCTGGGTTAAAATTCAAGAAATCGAGGCTTACATCTAGTTTATAAAGATACGCAGTTAACCGAAAGATAAACTAAAGGTAGACAGATGACTCCCAATTTTTCAGAAAGAAATCAGACACGTGAAAGCATCCCTATGGAAAATAAACATCAATTAAATTGCAAAAAGATAAATATGGAAGCCTTAGGACAAAAATCATATCCTAAAATGGTAGAGCTAAGACTAAACATATTTGTTGTATCAACAAATGCAAATAAATGTAATTAAATATAAATAGAAAGATAAAGACCATTCTATTTTTTAAATTACTCAAATTGAATTAGAAAGAAATCCACTGTGTGCTGTCTATAGCCCAGCAGGCTAAGGCTGTAAGGGTGAGCCCAGATGTCCAAGGTGAAGAGATTCAGGAGGAAGCATGTATGGACAGGGGGTGCCACACAAGGGAAGATCAAGGCAAGATGGCAAAGAACACAAAGAAGGATGATACATCTCTCAGGGAATCCGTGTGCATAAAATACAGAGTATCGAAATTGATACAGTACACACAATGTGGACACTCCTATTCCCCTCTCTGGGATCATAAGTAGGCTGGGCCTGCATGGTCAAGTCGAATGGAGGGAAATCAAGGGGTCAGAGATAAACCTCTTTTATGTTCCTGAATTCGTGTTTCCTTGTGGAGTATGGAGGGCTCCTTCCCACATTCCACTCACCTTTCACCTCGTGTAGATGGTCTGGAAGAAGTAATTGAACCCGCCCAGTAGGATCTGCTCACCCCCACAGAAGGGCAGCCCAACCTTGCAGAGGGCTGTGCCTGGTATACTAGTTGTTATTTTTGTCAGTTGCCGTTGAGTTGGCTCTGACTCACAGTGACCTTATGTATAACAGAAGGCAACGTTGCCCCGTCCTGTGCCATCTTCATAACTGTTAGTATGTTTGAGTCCATTGTTGCAGCCACTTGTCAGTCTATGTCACTGAAGGTTCCCCTCACCTTCACTGACCTTCTACTTTACGAAACATGAAGTCCTTTTTTTATTTTATTTTATCGTTGTACTTTAAGTGAAAGTTTACAATTCAAGTCAGTCTCTCATACAAAAATTTATATGTACATTGTTATGTGACCCTAATTTCTCTTCCTAAACTGTGATAGCACACTCCTCCTTTCCACCTGATTCCCCATGTCCATTCAACCAGCTCCTGACCCTCTCTGCCTTCCAATCTCATCTCTGGATGGGAGCTGCCCATTTAGTCTCATGTATCTACTTGAACTAAGAAGCATACTCTTCACAAGTATCATTTTATGTCCCATAGTCCAGTCTAATCTTTCGAAGAGTTGGCCTCGGGACTAGTTTCAGTGCTGGGTTGACAGAGAGTCCAGGGGCCATGCTTTCTGGGGTTCCTCCAGTCTCAGTCAGACAATTAAGTCTGGTCTTTTTACTAGAATTTGAGTTCTGCACCCTACCTTTCTCCTGCTCCATTAGGGACTCTCTGTTGTGTTCCCTGTCAGGGCAGTCATTGGTGGTAGCCAGGCAAAATCTAGTTCTTCTGGTCTCAGGCTGATGCAGTCTCCGGTTTATGTGGCCCTTTCTGTCTCTTGGGCTAATACTTTCCTTGTGACTTTGGTGTTCTGTGATGTCCTTTTATAGTGATTGATCTTTGCTGATGATGTCTCCAAAATAAGCCAGCTGATAAGTCTGCTGAATTCATGCCTGAGCATCTTGGGTGTGGTGGCTGTCCATCTAAGTCCCACTCTCCAAGCCAGCTTTCCCTGCAACAGAGCTCGTGGTTTGTTCTCTGATCTCTGTGTCTATCTTTCAATTGTCCCAAAAAGGAAATGGCCCTGGACACTCTCACACTTGAGATTTCGTTGATGGCTGAAGGTCAGAGACTCAACAGCATTAGGAGGCAATGGGTTCGGCCTCTACTTCCATCTGTAACCAAGAACTCTTTTTTTTTTTTTTTAATTGCAGTAAAATGCATATAACAAAAAGTTTGCCAACTTAAGCATTTTTAAGAGCACAATTCAGTGACATTAATTACATTCACCATGTTCGGATACCACCACCCCTATCCATTTCCAAAAGTTTTTCATCACCCCAAACAGAAACTCAGTACTTCTTAAAGAGTAACTCCCCATTCCCCTCTAGATCCTGGTAATCAGTAATCTACTTCTGTTTCTATGAATTTACCTATTCTAAGTATTTCATATAAGTGAGATCATACAATAGTTATCCTTTTGTGTCTGACTTACTTCACTCAGCAAAATATTTTCAAGGTTCATCTATGTGGTAGAATGTATCAGAATTCCATTTCTCTTCATGGCTGAATAATATACCATATTTTATCCAACTGTCTGTTGATGGACACTTGGGTTGACTCCACCTTTGGCTATTGTGAGCACTGCTGCAATGAACATTGGTGCACACAGACCTGTTTGAGGCCTTGCTTTCAAGTCTCTTGGGCATATACCTAGGAGTGGAATTGCTGGGTCGTGTGGTAGTTCTGTTGCTATTCATAAGGTTTTCACTGGCTAATTCTTTTCAGAAATAGACCGCCTGGTCCTTCTTCCTAGTCTGCCTTAGTCTGGAAGCTCAGTTGAAAAATGTCCTCCATTGGACCCTCCTGGTATTTGAATACCGGTGGCATAGCTTCCACCATGACAGCAACACGCAAGCCCCCACAGTATGACAAACTGACAGATACGTGGAGGAATAGCAGCAGAACTACCACATGACCCAGCAATTCCACTCCTAGGTATACACCCAAGAGACTTGAAAGCAAGGCCTCAAACAGGTATGTGTGCACCAATGGTAGTTCTGGGATACTGGGTGGTTTAAAGTCAGGAAAGATGTACGTCAGGGTTGTATCCTTCCACCATACTTATTCAATCTGTATGCTGAACAAATAATTTGAGAAGCTGGACTATATGAAGAAGAATGGGGCATCAGGATTGGAGGAAAACTTATTAACAACCTGTATTATGCAGATGCCACACCCTTGCTTGCTGAAAGTGAAGAGGACCTGAAGCACTTACTTCGCTATGGATTACACTTTAACATAAGGAAAACAAAATTCCTCACAACTGGACCAATAAGCAACATCTTGATAAATGGAGAAAAGATTGAAGTTGTCAAGGATTTCATTTTACTTGGATTCACAATCAACACCCATAGAAGCAGCAGTCAAGAAATCAAAAGACACATTGCTTTGGGAAAATCTGCTGCAGAAGATGTCTTTAAAATCTTAAAAAGCAGATATCACCTTGAAGACTAAGGTGTGCCTGACCCAAGTCATGGTGTTTTCAGTCACTTCATATGCATGTGAAAGCTGGATGATGAATAAGGAAGATGGAAGAAGAATTGATGCCTTTGAATTGTGGTGTTGGCAAAGAATATTGAACATACCATGGACTGCCAGAAGAACAAACAAATTCATCGTGGAAGAAATACAACCAGAATGCTCCTTAGAAGCAAGGATGGCGAGACTACATCTCACATACTTTGGACATGTTATCAGGAGGGACCAGTCCCTGGAGAAGGACATCATGCTTGGTAAAGTACAGGGTCAGTGAAAAAGAGGAAGACCCTCAACGAGATGGATTGACACAGTGGCTGCAAAAATGGGCTCAAGCATAACAATGATTGTGAGGATGGTGCAGGACCAGGCAGCTTTTCGTTCTGTTGTACAAAGCATCTCTATGAGTCAGAATCGACTCGATGGCATCTAACAACGACAACAATGGTAGTTATGCTTAATTTTTTGAAGAACTACCAAACTGTTTTATCCAGGAATTCTTTAGGTAAAACTTTCATTGATTTTTTTTTTTGCCATACACTAAACATGTGTGGCTGATGTCAGAGAATGGTGCCTATACCTTTTCCAGATGAGAAAACTGAGGCCAAGAGCAGGATGTGGAGTGTTGAATTTTGCCATGTATGGATTCTTATCATCGGATGCTCTATTACTCAAGCTCTCACCTTCTGTCATTCATGTCTTACTTTCTCCCCTTAATAAAACCTCAGTTATGGAGCTGCTAGTTATATTTTACATACACCAGTTTCTATTTGAGGTGGGATGCTTTGGCTGAGAGGAAATGGGTGAATGGTATGTTTCTGATGAAGAAATTCTTTACATTTGCCAGCCAAATTGTGAATCTGACTATGGGGGAAATAGCTTCGGTTTTCAAATGGATGAGTGGGCAGGCAGGAGGGCCTGCAAAGCACAGGCTCTCAGGCTCAAAGGGGCCTTAGAATCGATCTAATTCTTACCTTACACGTGGGAAAACTGAGACCCAAAGGAAGAGAAATGCTTTGCCCAGAGTCACTGCACTATCATGTGGCAGCAGGTGCTGAACTCTAGGGTTCCAAAGACACCCCCCCCACAGGAATCTCTGTTGCCAAAGCACAATTACAAGAGGATACATACATTACACAATTGCATGGGCGTATAAATGATGATGTACAAAGTAGATTGCTTTTGCCTCATTTATTATTAATGCTCCATGACACACATAGCCATTTCCTCCATGGGCTTGTTTACAGAGAAAACACACAGCAATTGTGCCGCTATATGAACCAATAACGTCACCTTGGAGGTACACTGCAATTTCCCCTGAACAGCTGACATCAATTTAAGTAAGAGCTGGTGTACGACCAGAAAACTTACCTCAGTGGATTAGCAGCAATTATGGTAATTTTGGCTACTTTTTCAGATCAAAGATCTGAAACCAAGGAATGTCAGCTGGGGGATGCAAGTCCGGTACTGAAAGAGAGCAGTGTTTTGCTCACTCCAAGAATTTGAGCAAAAAACCAAATCAATTGCCATCGAGTCGGTTTTGATTCATAGCAACACCATGTGTCAGAGTAGAACTGTGCTCCATCAGGTTCTCATGGCTGTGACCTTTCAGAAGTAGATTACCAGGCATTTCTTCCAAGATGTCTCAGGGTGAGTTTGAACCCCCAACCCCTTGTTTAGTAGCAGAGTGCTTAACAATTTGTGCCACCAAGCGACTCCAAGAGGATTTGAGAAGTGGCTCCTAAATTGCCTGCATACATCGTACTCATCCACCACCAATCTGCCTTCACCATGAACACTTCTGCCCTTTATCTTTACCCCCAGCCATCCATCCACCCACACACACACACACACACACACTCTGTTTTATTATTTCTTTCCTTTTTAAATGTTGTCAATGGTTTTGTATAAGCAGAAGTTTTAAGAAGGTAGGGCTCCAAACTGATACAAACTGGTTCAGTCACGGCTGACAAAGCAAAATTGGAACAAATGTGAATTTTAAAAATGTGGGTAAAGTAGAAAGATAACCAGCATGGGAAAAAATATGGGTTAAAGCCCTGGAATGGGTGACTCAGAAGAGGTGTAGAGAACCCTTTCAGGAGTCTGATACGGGAGACTGGATGACTGCTAGGACCGAGGAGAACAACACACATTCAAAACAGCACAGTCCATTGCCGTCTTTGAGCAGGGCACCGCTGTTTCCAATTCTGCTGGTCAAGAGACTTGGTTGCTATGCAACATGAAAGCTGCCCTTGTTTTCTAATAGGGAGATTAAGTTTCTAGCAGGGCTTTGACCTGTAATTTTTCCCATTCTGGTTTTTGTTCCTTTTCACCCACATTTAAAAAATTCAGGTACATTCAGGTTTCACTTCATTGGCCATGACTGAACTGGGAAGAACCAGTTCGAATCCCTGGAAGAAGGGGTGCGCCATCACCATCCTAATAATAGCCTGGGATTCAAGACATTTTTCAATTCTACTTTGAAAAACAGGAATTTTTTAAAAAGCTGATTAGCATGCATTAGTGGAAATGACTTAAATTACAGAACCCAAGAGCCGTCTATGTGCTTTTCTGTAACAGGTTTGTTGGTTGGCAGAAAATTATGTAGCTGGTTAATCATACCAACGAGCAGTCCCAGGACCTGGAAAGATGTCCAGAAGGTAGTTCTCTTTCATGTTTTCATTTTCATGTGGTTTGCTTATGGATACGAGAATGCATTTCTCTGCAGTTAACATTTTACGTTCCAAAGCTTTTTGTATCCCAATATGTCTCCTTTTTATAGACGGCTTTGAGAACCATAGATGGCATAAATGACTGCAAAAATCATGATGTTGTAATGATGTCTTCAACAGCATTCATTTGAAAGAGACAGCCATTCAGGAGGCAGAGTGAGCTGGCACCCCAGGCTTGTGTCTCCCTTCCTTCCATGGATACCTCAGCTGGGCATCTCTCTACCTTACTTTTCTCTGCATACAAGTTTTGGGACCACTGCATTGCACTGGAGTCAGTAATGAGTAACTCAGAGGGAGGGCTCACACTAATTTTTGCTGCTTCAGAAAATCCTTCTTGGTATTAGCAGTGTGGAATGAAAAGAAAAATGGCTTAGTTTACTACCTTTGACTTTTCACAGGCATTGTTCTAAGCACTTGCATTATCCCATTTAAATTTCACAACTCTGTGTGGTAGACCCAGTCATCAGCCCTATCTTCCAGATGAGGAAACCAGGCACAGAGGGGTTAAGTAACTTACCCAATGTCACCCAGATCATAAAATAAAGAGTTTAACCATTGCATTCAAACACACATAAAAGCACATTTGACCTTATTTTGCACAGCTCACATTCAAAAACATCGGTTTCTCTAATCCCCTCTGCCACTCAATGAGTTTCAAGTCAGGTGAGCAGAACTAAAGGATTCAGAGGCAAAATCAAGGATATTATGGAAGTTTGATAAGATTAGCCAGATAGTCTAGAAGTATCTAGAAGACTCCAGAAATACAGGATATAGAACCCATTTCTCCATTGTCACAACTATCTGAAGACCACTTTCCCCAGGAGTGGATTTAGATGGAAAGGAAGTCACAACATTATAGAACATTCATCCGTGTAAAGCGTGACCTATTTTTGTTTATTAAGTGACCTCATTCTTTTCTCTTTAGAAAAGAATCTCCCAGATCAACCGCAAATAACTTGAGCAGCTAGGAACAAGTAAGAACAATCTTTATTTCTGAAAATGTATAAAGTTACTTGATGTTAAGGCACATATTTAAAACATCAAACACAGACTGAAAATGTGCCTTAAACCCAGGATGGAGACAAGGACCCTTTTTCTTCCAAGGCTGGGTCAGTATTTCTGCCAAGCATGTCTGAGCTCGGGACTGGGGACAGAAACTCTCACTTACTGGGATTACTGGGACTGCAAAGCTCTACGGAATGAAAAACACCTGGTTTTCCCTATTCCCCTTAGAAACAAAAAAATGCAATATGTAAAAATATATAT
>NW_004444137.1:3290534-3379669 GCF_000243295.1 Trichechus manatus latirostris | reverse complement strand
TGGTTAAGAGCTCAGAGCTCACCTGCTAACCGGAAGGTCGGCAGTTCGAATCCACCAGCCGCTCCTTGGAAACTCTATGGGGCAGTTCTACTCTGTCCTAGAGGGTCACTATGAGTCAGAATTGACTCGGCAGCAACAGATTTTATGTGTGGGTGTATATATATATATACACGTTATCCACCATGAAAGCTTTTGATTAAGAATGAAGGGAAGACCAATCTCAGGTTTCAAACAACTGTTGGAATGGAGATAGGTTACCCAATTCTGTATAGGTATGCATCCTTCTTAAGGTTAACTAGCGAAGGAACTTTCTTCTGAGTTGGAAATAAATATATTTGTCATATGAAAAACCAAAACTAAGCCTGTTACTGTTACCATCTTCTTCCAAACTACCAGTAGAATTGACCGTTTTTATGATGAAACAAGCTAATTTGGTGAAAATAAGATTTAAATCAAGTCAACTAATTTGTATAATTAGATGGTTTCCCCGAATTCTCATATGTAAATGATGATGCTTAAAAAAAGGAATGTAAGCAGTCACCAAGGGTTTGATTTTCATTTTTGTTGAAAGTCTACATACGTGTGCATGTACTTCATTCTACCAAAATCTTATATACATAAGAATGTTGTTGTGTGCTGTCTAGTCAATTCTGACTCCTAGTGACCCTATAAGTATGAGCAGAAATTCCTCACAGGGTTTCCTAGGCTGTAATCCTTATGGGAGCAGATCACCAGGTCTTTTTTTCCATTGAGCCGCTGGTGGGTTCAACCACAGATCTTTCAGTTAGCAGCTGAGTGCTTTAACCATTGTGCAACCAGGGCTCTTTATATAATAACATATATAATGTATATATAATACACACACATTCTTTTTAATTTATTTAGAAAATAAAGCTCCATAATCAGTGTCCTTCCTCACCCACCTCCATCTCACACACACACACACACACACACACACACACACACACACACACGCAGAACAGTCTTTCTTAGAAAAACGAACAAATAAAAGAACTCCTCAGGTGTCCTTTAGATGAATGTTAAAAATTGCCATTAAATTATTTTACCCCTGTATGTAAAAATCCTTTCTAAACAGTGATTCACTCTCTTTTATGCTGCATCTCCAAGGGTGGTATTCCAACTCAAATTAAATACGTATGATATTAAATTCATCAGCTTATTTGTATTAGTTACAGATGTTTAAATAAAAGAATATTCTTCATGCACTCAAGGCAATGTGGTAGGTTTCAAAACTTTAGCTATCTGAGCAGAGAAGCATCTTCTAAAGTTTGTGACAACATGATTTTTACAGAAAAATTGGATGGCAGCCGTCAATTCAAGGTCATTTTTGTGAAGAATGCAAAGTTGGTCAATATCTTCAGAACACACTCTCAGGTCAGAACGTCAGTGACATAAACCAGGAAGTTTTAAGAATTCCATCAACTTTCAAGACATTTACTTCTACAAGGTAGCACTTAAGTCAAAGACAGAAGAAAAATTTAAAGTATCACAAAATGTTTTCCAAAATGGAATAAATATGGTTTATGTAAACTACAGATGATAGATAGATAGACAAATAGATACAACTTTTGTTTTCTTCTATAGATACAAACAATTGGATATGAAGAAAGGCGAATAATTTACAGAGGTCTTCCTGCAAGAGCAGAGCAAAAAGGAAAACGTAATCCCTGAGAAATGGACAAGAGCTGATATTTCCCAAGAAGAGTTCATATGTATTGACTGTGAGGTGTGCTTCTAATCCATTTAATTCCCACAGAAAGCCTGAGAGAACAGTCCCTATTATTATGTCCTTTTTACAGAAAAGGAAGGTGTGCAACAGAGAGGCAAAATGGCCCCGCTGATCACACAGCTAATAGGTGGCAGAGTTGGGCTCTCCATCAGGAGCAATCTACCTGGGATGGAACCTTGTTAATTTTAAACTGTGTGACCTTAACCAAGTTACTGAACTGCTCTCTGCCTCAGTCTCCTGAATAATTATAGAGATTGCGTGACTAAAACTGAGTTAGCATCTGCAAATTACCTAGACCCATGCTTGACACATAGAAAGCACCTTTTGAGGCTACCCTCTTGATCCCACAGGCAACACAGCCTCTCACTGACCAGAATATTTGGGAAACAAGGTGACAGGGATAGTAAAAAGGAGAAATCAACTTTATCCCTTCTGCTTTCTAATCAGATGTTAATCCTTCCACCCTGCTCAGCCACATCGGAAATACATACAGGTACAGGTGATTTGTCACTTTGCTGTACTGTGGTGGCTTGTGTGTTGCTGTGATGCTGGAAGCTATGCCACCAGAATTTCAAATACCAGCAGGGTCACCCAGGGTGAACAGGTTTCAGTAAAACTTCCAAACCAAGTCAGACTAGGAAGAAAGGCCTGGCGATCTACTTCCTAAAATTAGCCAGTGAAAACCTTATGGATTACAACAGAATATTATCTGATATGGGCTGGAAGATGAATCCCCTAGGTTGGAAGGCATCCAAAATACACAGTGGCTGCAACAATGGACTTGAGCATAGTAATGACTATGAAGATGATACTGGGCGACATTCTGTTCTTTTGTGCATGGGATCACTTGAGTCAGAGCTGACTCATTGGCAGTTAACGGTACCAGATAATTTCCCTAACATATTGGTATATTGGCTGTACAATTAAGGGAGAGAACCAAAACGCTCTTTGTGTTTCTCATATCAGGCTTCTCATTTGCATAGATGTGGCCTCGTCTCTGTTATCCTGGTCAGTCTCCTCTCTCTCTCTCTTTGATCACTGCACCTCTTAAATTCCAGCATGCATCAGAATCACCCGGTGGGGGAGCTGCTGAAATACAAATTGCTGGGTCCCACCCCCAGAGTTTCTGATGTGGTAGCTATGGGGTGGGGGTCTGAGAATTTGCACTTCTACCAAATTTACAGGTGCAGATGCAGGTGCTGCTGCAGGTCTGGAGACTGCACCCCACAACTAGTGGCCCCAGCCATGGAGGCACCGGGAGACCCCCAGTGTGAACAGGAGTGGTCTCAGTCTCTCAGACCCTTCAGAGAAAAGGTTGCAAAACAGCACACCTACCTCTTGCTAATAATGACGACCCCCCTAGTGGAACATAGTGGGTGAGGTATCAAAAGACCCTTCCCAGCAGGCCAAATGGGGGCCACCTATAGGGGCAGGGCAGACGGAACCCTGTCCTGTGCAATTGGAACCATTTTTGGAGTTCCCCACCAACCCAAACAAACCTGGGAAATGTCTCAAGTGCCTGGTTATGACCTGATAGCTTTCTTTTTAAAAATTCTCACAGGAAGCGAAAATGAATCTTGAGGCCCAGAATCGATTCCCTGAATTCTCACCCAGCTGGCAGTCCGGAGAATGAGGACTTGAAACATCAAGATGCAGATGAGTTGAAGCTGCATGTCACTCGTTGCCAACTCTCTTCAGAAGCAAAAACGCACCTGAACGACAGCTTCACTGGAGGCCGGGGGGAGAAGGCCCGTACACCATGAGATAGGGACCCATGAGGTACAAGACGGAGCATGGCAGGCTGCGTCCCGTGAATGACCCTGGGCTTCAGCTTAACTCTTGGTGCCTCAATTTGCTCAGCTGTAAAATGGAAATACTACTACTTATTGTGAGAATTAAGCTGAATAACGCTTGCAGAGCACTGTATCAGCTGCTGGACATGGGGTTTGCACAGAAGGGCGAGTGCTGTTAGACAACACGCCTGCCCTTAGAGAGTTTGCTGAGCCAGGGAAAGACAGACAGACAAACAGCTGCTGGTTCTACTGGAACCTGGTCGGTCTCAGCCTCACGTGGTCTTCACCAGCATCAGCTGCTCCTTATCAGGAGTTAAAATCAAAAACCCAGAGCAGTTGCTATTGAGTTGTGTCCGACTCATGGTGACCCCACGTGTGTCAGAGGAGAACTGTGCGCCATACAGTTTTCAATGGCTGATTTATCAGAAGTAGATCACCAGGCCTCTTTTCCAAGGCACCTCATGGTGGACTTGCACCTCCACCCTTTCAGCTAGCAGCCCAGCATGTGAACCTTTTGCACCCAAAGACTCCATCAGAGTTAAGCTTTCCGTAATTCTCCATGTCACTTAGCCTTCCGCCTTCTTAAAACACCCTCTTCGTCCAGCTTTCCCAGAACCCAAACTCCTGGTCTCACTTAACCTCCCTGGCCACCTCCTCTCCCTCCCTGGAGCCAGTTCCTCTGCTTCTCCTCAATTATAATGGTTGGAAATACAATTACGTAGATAATTATATACGATAATAACTATGATTGTTGGAGTTATATTTTCTAATGGGCCCTCTTCTGTCTCTATGTATTCTCCAGAGACCTCATCCACTCCCAAATCTGTGCCAATGTTCCCCAAAGGCATAATGTGGTCCAAATCTACGTCTGTCATACCCACTGCATTTGTGACGTCTCCATATGGACATTCCATAGGCGTCTCAGGCTTGTCATGCTCCAACCTGAACACTTGTGCTTTTTCTCTGTATCTACTTTTCCTCCAACCTCCCTGTCACGCCTACATCTGCCAGAGGCCCCAGGCAGAGAGAAGAGAATCATCCTTGCCGTCCCCCTCATCACTAGATCTTGTGGCTCCAACTCTAAAATGCACCCTGAACACTTGTACTTTCTCTTCTCCCTGCCATAGCCCCAGTCCTGCCACCACCATCTCTCTCCAGTTTCACCCCACAAGACTCCCTGATCGGTCCACACTTGCCCCTCTGTAACCTATTCTTTACCCAGCATGCAGAGTAACCTTTAAAACGAGCAGGTTGAAATCTGTTGCCATTTTCACATCACCATGTTCAGGCTCTGCACCATCCTTGCCTCTACCTCGTGGTCAATTGCCTGCACTGTGATGCAGAGCCAGGGATAAAGCTTGGCTCTGCCACTAACTGGCTGTGTGACCTTGGGAAGATTGCTTAACCTGAGAATCCCTGCCTGGTACAGTTAACGCACTTAGCTGTTAACCGAAAGGTTGGCGGTTTGAGTCCACACAGAGGTGCTTTGAAGAAAGGCACAGTGAGCTACTTGGGAAAAATCAGCACAGTTCTACTCTGACACACACAGGGTCACCATGAGTCAGAGTCAACTCGATGGCAACTGGGGTATTATACTTTCTTCCTAGGAATTTTGCAAAGAGTACAGAAGATAATCCAAGAGAAGCTCTCAGTGAGAGCTCAATCAAGGTGAGCAGGTCTTACTCCTCACAGACCTCAGTTCTCAGTATCTCCCCAGAACGCTGCCTCCCAGCCTCCCTGGAGTGCCCCAGCTCTGTTCTGCACCGCGGCCTTGGCAGATGCCATCCTGACTCTCCAATCTCCTTCTGCCCCATTCAGAGCCTGACAATCCTCCTTACATTTAGCTTTCAGCTTCTCAGGGATGTCTGACTTGTCTCAAATCCAAATCAGTGCAACCACCACTAACCCCAACATGCTGCCTGTCGTGGTATCTGTTGTTTTCCTTTAGCTGATGTCCCAGTCATCTAGTGCTGCTCTAACAGAAATACCACAAGTGGATGGCTTTAACAAAGAGAAGTTTATTCTCTCACAGTCCGGTAGGTTACAAGTCCAAATTCAGGGCATCAGCTCCAGGAGAAGCTGTCTCTCTCTGTAGGCTCTGGAGGAAGGTCCCTGTGGCTCATCAGTCTTCCCTTGGTCTGGGAGCTTCTCTGCACAGGAACGTCAGGTCCAAAGGACGTGCTCTGCTCCCGGCACTGCTTTCTTGGTGGTATGAGGTTCCCATGTGTCTCTACTCGCTTCTCTCTTTTATATCTCAAAAGAGATTGGCTTAAGACACTATCCAATCTTATATACCTAATCAGTGTAACTGCCGCTAATCCATCGTATTACATCATAGTAACAGAGTTTACAACACATCAGGAAATCACATCAGATTACAAAATGGTACCCAATCATACAATACTGGGAATCATGACCCAGCCAAGTCGACAGATATTTTTTGAGGACACAATTCAATCCATGACAGCTTAGTTATTTCAATTTGTGTTTACATGCTCAGTTGTTTTACAGATGAAGCCACACTTCCCAGCAGCTGAAGAAGTCAGCACAAGGGCTTTGGCCTCCTCCTCATATCTCCTCTGCAAGATAGAAGTGAAACCAGCAGCTGCCACAAGAGGGCCACAAGAGACACGGCTTGGCCAAGGAGAGAGAAAAAGTAAATCAAAGAGGCCGCTTAGAAACGACAGTGATCTTTCCAAGAGCAATTTCAAAGTGCCAATAGCCACTCGTCTCTAGTGAATTTTCCTACAGAAAATGTGGAAAATCAAAAAGCATCAGAATAACACCTTCTTTTATTTTCAATGAAAGAAAACATCCCAAGTTTATCTTCTATAAAGATCAGGCTGTGAGCTCTTCATGGATGCTACATCCCTTTCATAGGGAAAGACTACACATCGTTTGGGCTATTAGGAGTAAAACTTATGGGGGAGAAAAATCTGGAGGTTCAAGGGCCAAATTCTCTGCGTGAAAGTTTTCTAGCTTGTACTCGCACTTTCTAGATGTATATTGTATTATATGCATCTTCTGCATCAATTGGCAGCTAACTAATACCACCATACAATTTCAGTGCCCACATTTTACTTAATAATTCTATTTTGAGCCAAGTAATGCTATATTCCTGGTCAATGTACCTCATATGCAGCCACCACTCCCCTGTCAATGAAGGCTTGTGTGTTGCTATGATGCTGAACAGGTTTCAGCAGAGCTTCTGAACAAAGACAGACTAGGAAGAAGAGCCAGGGGGTGGCCTGTGGTGCAGTGAATTACTTAATATGGCCCTTAAGCCATAGTCTTTGAGACTCACACAAAATGACTGAGTAGGACTGCGCAAATCAGGTGTACAGAACCTGTGATGGTTCGGGTTAAGTGTTGACTCAGCTAGGCCATGATTCTCAGTGCTGTACAATTGTCCTCCATTTTGTGATCTGATGTAATTATCCTCCATTTTTGTGATGTGTTGTGAATCCTAGCCTCCGTGCCTGTGGTTGTGTTAATGAGGCAGGATTAGGGATGTATCTTGAGTCATCACCTTACTAGAGGGTGTGACTCAAATCACCACACTTACCCCAGTCACTACCGTATTAAAGGGCATGACTCAAGTCATCACCTTCTCAAGTAGGGGGAGTTTCCTTGAGGGTATGCTCTGTATCAAATATATATGAATACCCTGGGGAAGTTCTCTCTCTCTCTTTCTCTCTCGCTGTCTCTCTCTTGCCCTCGCTCTCGCTCTGGATCCCACATCTGGGTCATAGTCATCTGACCTCTGGCTCCTGGAACTTGAGTCAGCAGCCCGCCATCTGACCTGTCAATTCTGGGATTCACCAGTTTCTGCTGCTTCTTGAGCCAGCAGCCTATTGTCTGACCTGATTCACACCTTCCACAGCCAGGTGAGCCAGCAACCTGTCATCTGACCTGCCGGTTTGGGTTTGTCAGCCCCTGCAGCCACATGGTTCAGGAGAAGCCCCCAGCCTGATGCCTGACCCACAGATTTGGGACTTGCCAGCCTCCACAACTACCTGAGCCATTTCCGGGAGATATGGTTCATGAGTTCTGTGAGACTTTGCGGCGAATTTCTAGAATCCAAAGATAGGAGGTAGAGGACTGACGGGAGAAGGAGTAGTTAATGTTAGAGATGATGGAATGGGACAGCAGTTTGGAAAAGTTGGACATTTGGGACATCTTTAACCTCTGTCTCATGGGAACCAGCTTTGTGTTGATCCTTATAAAAGAAATTATTCAAGAAAGTATTCATTTAGTTGGCAATCTAGTTCTGAAAATCAGGCAGTAAAAACCCTATGAATCACAATGGTCTGATCTGCAACCAATCATGGGGATGTCTCAGGACCAGGCAGTGTTTCCTTCCATTGTACATGGGGATGCCATGAGTCAGGGGCCCACTCAACAGTAGCTAACAATAACAACAATGCTGTATAAATTACCATGAACTAATGAAACAAGGACAGAAGGAGACTTTATACACAAATCTTAATTCACACCAAGTAAGAGTCATTTTATGTTCAAGCAAAGTTGTACAAAAATTTTTCAGTAGTTCAAAGAGAGAAGACCTATAAGAAAACTATGTTATATTATGGCTGACATTGTTACAAAGATGTCAATTCCAAGGAACATGTGGCACACAACTGGGGCCCATATTCAATATAGTCAATATTCATACTGAAGGCAGTTGGGCTTTCCACTACTGACTCAAGTGTGGCCCTGAGAGAGGAGAGAGAAAGGGAGGATTGTGCTCCTAGCTCTTGCATACCGGTGTTGCGGAGGATCCTACTGAAGATGAATGGGTGACTGGGCATCCCTAGGGAAGGGGGACCCCTGAAGTTTCCTGGGGAACCATTGTCATCATAGAAGCATCTCCCCCTACTTCTTGTAACCCCTCCCTCTGGACCTGCAGCAGCCCCCAGAGTCACTTGCTTGAAATGGGGAAATAATTCCAATTACCATCAACTGTATTAATTGCTGACTACCTTTTTTCTAATTGCCTATACCCCAAAATCAGCATGCTTGCCATTAAGGCACTGTTGTATTTATTTATTAATCAACAAACATTTACTGAGTTTGTATGAGCAGAGTGCAGTGGTAGACCCTGGGGCCAATAGAAAGATAAATAAGATACGGCTCTCATCCCAAGGGGTTGGCAACTGTTGGAATATGTTTTACTAGACCACAGCCCTCTAGACTGTTCTGGGGTCCTCAGCCTTAGGAGCCTCTGTTTCATATAGAATGACCGTCTACTCATAATTTAGTAAAAAGGTCATAGAAACATCCCTTTGTCACGGAAATATAAGTCCTAACTGTGAAGTCTTCTCTTTAAGGAATCAGGGGCTGCTTTTCATCCATAAAGGTGGCTTTTAGCCTTTCTGCTGCAGCAATTCTGGGATCAATTCAGTGTAATTTTTAAAATGTATTCCATTTCTTAGTTCTAGAAAATATTTAGGCTATGTGTCATGGATTGAATTGTGTCCCCAAAAAATATCTGTCAACTTGGCTGGGTCATGATTCCCAGTATTGTATGATTGGGTACCGTTTTGTAATCTGATGTGATTTCCTTATGTGTTGTAAACTCTATCACCATGATGTAACAAGATGGATTAGTGGCAGTTATACTGATGAGGTATAGAAGATTAGATAGTGTCTTAAACCAATGTCTTTTGAGATATAAAAGAGAGAAGCGAGCAGAGACACATGGAAACCTCATACCACCAAGAAAGCACTGCCGGGAGGAGAGCACGTCCTTTGGACCTGAGGTTCCTGCACTGAGATGCTCCCAGACCAAGGGAAGACTGATGCATCACAAGGACCTTCCTCCAGAGCTGACAGAGAGAGAAAGCCTTCTCCTGGAACTGATGCCCTGAATTTGGACTTGTAGCCTACTGGACTGTGAGAGAATAAACTTCTCTTTGTTAAAGTCATCCACTTGTGGTATTTCTGTTAGAGCAACACTAGGTGACTAAGACACTGGCTCACATTAATATATGCATTGCAATTTAAAAAAGTAAAAATTAGGAGATGAGGGAGACAAGAAAAGAGAAAATGAGCGTAGCAAGCAAAGAATAAAGCCAGAGTTTGTTTTAATCTCTTTTAAAATTGCACACTCGGTGTTCACATAAATTTTAACATTTATGAAACATACTTTAGGTAATTATGGGATGTTATAAAACATGACTAGTGTAGGAGATAGTGGTAGTTCCAGATATAATTATTGCAAATCCCCTATAACTACTGAACTTAACTCACTGATTGTTCGGCTGTTTTGTTTTCTTTCGTTTTCCTTTACAACCCTACATTACGCTCCTTGTTTCTCACAATCTAAAAGTTTGGTGCCCCTTTTCAGGGTAGAGAGACCTATTAGAATTGCTCTATTTCTGTTGCAGCTGTTTCTTAAAAAAGTGAATTAAATTAAATATCTTCTGGCATTTTCCAAAATGCAAAACTCAATATGCATTGATTACGAGCTTTGATTTTATTCCCTAACAGTTAGAGGTTTGGGAAATGTCATTCCTTCACAAACACTGATTATCTTATATGTGTCAGGCACTGTTCTAGGAGCAGAGACACTGTGTCCTAGCCCTTCAAAGCCTATGTTTCAGATGTTGACAAGCAAACCAAAAAACAGCTGAAATCATTACAGGTTTCAGTATGTGTTATAAAAGAAAAACAGATGCAGGCTGATGTAGGAGCCCTGAATTTGGACTCCAAGCCTCCAGAAAGAACTGTGAGACAATCAGTTTCTGTTCTTATAAACCACTTAATCTGTAGTACTTTGTTATAGCAGCGCCAGGATGCTAAGACAGTGAGTTAGCAAGAAATCCAAGAGAAGGTGGTAACATGGGAATCAAGAGAAGAGAGCCTTTTGCAGAAACAGTGTTGGGGGCCTGGGGGAGAGGGGAAGACTACAGAGAAGCTGAGAAATACCCACTAGCTGTGGCCATGTAGAAGACCAGGTTCAGTTGGTGGGGGTGGGTAAGGCCAGATTAGAACATTTGACTAGGGGATAGAGGTGAGAGAGAGTAGATGGTGGGACTATGCAACTTTCTTCAGAATTATGACTTAAAAAGAAGGTTGGAGAACTAAAACGGTAGCTGGATGGGGTTGTTAGATCGAAGTTTGTTGTAGTTGTTTTAAGTTATTAAAAAAAAAAAAAAAAACAAATGCGGGCTGATGTAGGAGCCCTGAATTTGGACTCCTAACCTCCAGAACTATGAGACAATAATTTCTGTTCCTATAAGCCACCTAATTTGGGAGTTAAAATAGCTTATTTGTATGCTACCAAGAATGATGTTTACTAAAAGTGGTCATTTTTTATTTTAGAATACCTGCAGAATGTTTCCTCTCTTTGCAATAATTAACTAGCAGAGTTAGCTGTCTCTTAAGGCTACAGCTAGATCCTGAACATAAAAATGTGTCATCTGCACAGAAAAAGATCTAAGTAGATGATAGATGAAAATAAAACCTGAGAGATCAATTCATAATTTTGAATAAGTACCTTCTATGTAACAGATGTGGAAACCCTGGTGGCATAGGAGATAAGAGTTTGGCTGCTAACCAAAAGGTTGGCAGTTCCAATCCACCAGGCACTCCTTGGAAACCCTATAGGGCAGTAATACTCTGTCCTATGGAGTCGCTATGAGTCAGAATCAACTTGACGGCAGTGGGTTTGGGTTTGGTTTTTTTATGTAACAGATAGGAGCCCTGATAGCACAGTGGTTAAGTGCTTGGTAGCTAACCAAAAGGTCGGTGGTTTGAACCCACCAGCCTCTCCACAGAAGAAAGATGTGGCAGTCTGCTTCCAGAAAGATTACAGCCTTAGAAACCGTATGGGGCATTTCTACTCTGTCCTATAGGGTTGTTATGAGTTGAAATTGACTCAGTGGCAATGGGTTATATAACAGAGACTGATTTAAAGGTTCACAGTTGGTTTACATTATGGAATAATACAGACAAGGAATTTGCATTCTTTTGGGGGAATCCAGATAATAAACAAAACAAAAAAAAAACTTTTAAAATAAACAAGTAAATTATATAAGACATTTTTGATGTTAGCTGCTGTTAAGTCAGCTCTGACTCATGGTAATCCCATGTACAACGAAACAGAACATTGCCTGGTCCTGTGCCATCTTCACGATCATGGGTATGTTCATGCCCATTGTTGTGGGCATTGGGTATTTTGAGTAACTTTCCAACCCAGGGGGATTTTCTTTGCATTATATCAGATATTATTCATTGTGATCTAATTGTAAGTTTTCCATTGGCTAATTTTTAGAAGTAGGTCACCTGGCCTTTCTTCTTCGTCTGGAAGCTCCACTGAAGCCTGTTCACCATGGGTGACCACGCTGATATTTGACATACTGATGGCATAGCTTCCAGCATCACAGCAACACGCTAGCCACCCCAGTACAACAAACTCACAGACAGATGGTGGATTTAGGATATTTGAGGGTGATTATTGCGCTAGGAGGAGCCCTTAGTGGAAGCAGCATTCAGCTGCTGCTCAAAAGGTTGACAGTTCGAGCCCACCAGCTTCTTCATGGGAGAAAGACGTGTGGCAGTCTGCTTCTGTAAAGATTTACAGACTTGGATATCCTCTGGGGCAGTTCTACTCTGTCCTATAGAGTCACCGTGAGTTGGAATTAACTCAATGGCAATGTTTTTTTTAGTTTTTCTTTTTTTTGGAGGGGGCGGTCAGTGGGGTTTAGTGCCAGTGATTAAGAGCTTGGTTGCTAACCAAAAGGTTGGCAGTTCGAATTCACCAGCCACTCCTTGGAAATTTTATGGGGCAGATCTACTCTGTCCTATAGGGTCACTATGAATCGGAATTGACTTGACAGCAATGGGTATGGGTTTATGGGGAAAATACCTGGGGCCCTGGTGGTGCAGTGGTTAAGAGCTACAGCTGCTAACCAAAAGGTTGGTAGTTCAAGTCCACCAGCTGCTCCTTGGAAACCCTATGGGGGCAGTTCTACACTCTCCTATAGGGTCGCTATGAGTCAGAATAGACTCTACGGCATTGGGGTGGGGGAAATGCAGCAGGAATTTGCAGAAAGCAGGGAGAGAGCTTTCAAAATTTAAATAGGGTGAAGGGTAGGTCTCATTGAGGTGACATTTGACCAAAGATTTGGAGAGGCTGAAGGCATTAGCAATGCATTTCTGGGAGAAGAGTATTCAAAAGAAAAGGCTAATCAATGGATGAGAATTAAACAGATAGATGAAATAGACAGAGGTGGATAATCTCCACCTCTCAAGTGAATTGTATCCATCTCAAATAATTCTAGCCACTTTGCCTATATTGATGATGTTGTTGGGTGCCATCAAGTCAATTCCTACTCATAGTGACTCCACGTGACAGAGTAGAAATGCCCCATAGGGTTTTCTTGGCTATAATCTTTACAGAAGCAGATTGCCCGGTCTTTCTGCCTCAGAGTCACTGGATGGGTTTGAACCACCAATCTTTCGGTTAGTAGCTGAGCTCTTAACTGTTGCACCACCAGGGCTCCTTTCGCCTATATTAATGCTATAAAATTATTTAAAAAATCAAATTATCAATATGAACCATGTCCTGATACTTTAGCATCATTTATTTAGTGCATAGCATGTGCATTTTAGGAAAAAAGTGTGTCACCAGATCGATACTTTTAAGTGCTGGGTTAGTTGCTATGTCAATATTAATCACCTAGACATGGAGTTACCTACAAATGGAAGGTGGGTTTGAAAAAGAAATATCTATATAATTGAATATGGCTAGAAAACTCTACCAATGTCTGGACACAAGAACCATCATTGAAATAAACTTTAAGAAGTGAATACCCCATACACAACCCGACCATATTAAATAATTATGTATCATCTGGATTTAGTAAAGGCGAGAGGGGTCCTCACACAGCCTTTCTGTGCTTGTAGCTGACAAGTGGGGCTGCAACCACCATTGATTTTGGTATGATTAAACATGTGAGTGACAGGTTAGGCCCCCTTTCATTTGTATGCCCCTTACTCTGGAGGCTTTCTTACATCCTGTATTAGTCGTCTAGTGCTGCTATAACAGAAATACTACAAGCGGATGGCTTTAACAAAGAGAAGTTTTTTCTCTCACAGTCCAGTAGGCTACAAGTCCAAATTCAGGGTGTCAGCTCCAGGGGAAGTCTTTCTCTCTCTGTCGGCTCCGGAGAAAGGTCCTTGTCATCAGTCTTCCCTTGGTCTGGGAGCATCTCAGCACAGGAACCTCAAGTCCCAAAGGACCGCTCTGCTCCCAGTGCTGCTTTCTTGGTGGTGTGAGGTCCCCAATTCTCTGCTTGCTTCCTTTTCCCTTTATCTCTTGTAAGATAAAAGGTGGTGCAGCCCACACCCTAGGGAAATTCCCTTTACATTGGATCAGGGATGTGACCTTAGTAGTGGGTATTATACAATCCTACCCTAATCCTCTTTAACATAAAATTACGATCACAAAATGGAGGACAACTACACAATACTGGGAATCATGGCCCAGCCAACTTGACACACACATTTTTAGGGGGACATAATTCAATCCATGGCACATCCCCAGCCAGAATTATTGTTTTTATACCTTGGTTAAAGTGCATGTTATGGCCCATCCTGCCTCATGGGTGTGCAACATTTCTGTCCCTCTCTCTAAAGCATGAGCTCTTTAGGACAGGGACTATTTTTTATTCAAAAATCAGATGCTCAATATAGTGGAATTCCATGCAGCAATAAAGGGAAGGAGGCTTCTCTGAACGTACTGATATAGGGACATTTTTTCAAAATACGCATTCTCTTTCACTTTATGTGGGAGAAAAAGCAATATTCGATGTTTTATGTGGAAAATGGTCCCATTCTAATGCTGTGACCCTAAGCCCCAAAATGCCTAACCCGGAAGGAAGGTCTTTTGGGTGTTGTCATCCAAGCTTCTCATTTGGGAAACTGGTAAGTTGGTCATAGATTTTTTTTTAATAGTAAAATTTATAAAAGGGATTTCTTTAATCACAAAATTGAATCCAATGACCAGCAGCAGATGAACTTGGCATAACCATCATTGTTCTGGGTTTTTGGAGTTGTGGTTCCCTAGTTCATCTCCCTAAACTGCAAGATGGTTTCCTAAGAGGAGGCTTGAAATGGAGCAAATTTTATCAGAGGAGTAATGAACGCCAACAACCAGGATGTAGTTATTTTCTTTCCATTCCGTTTAGAAATGGCATGACTTGATTTCTCTCTTTCTCACTTTCTCCTACTCTCTGTTTTTCTCCCTCATCTCCTTTTCACTTTCTCTCTGTCTCTCACTCTTGTCCCTTCTAAATTGGGCACACTCTCAGGCAGCCCTTTGTCATTCAGGTCCCTGGCAACACTCAGCTGTGGTTTCAAATCATATCCTCTCAGCAGCTCTAACACTTGGTGAGACTCATCTGCCCAACACTTCCAAGAAGGGCCCCATTGTGTTTCGATGGGCCATGTGGTTATCCCTAAACCAGTCTGTCTCCAGAGTGAAGCAATGGTTGATTGACCAGGCCCAGTCACATGTCCAACCCTGCTTTAGTGGGGGTGGAGTCAGCTCCACTGAGAGTGGAAGAAGAGTCCTTCATCAAGAAAATTCATGGTGAAGATCAACAAGGAAACAGAGGACCTGAATGACACTATAAACCAATTAGACTTAACAGACATATATAGAACACTCCACCCAACAACAGCACAATATACATTCTACCCCAGTGCACATAGATCATTCTCCAGGATAGATGACATGTTAGCTCACAAAGGTGGTCCTGATAAATTTTAAAAAGACTGAAATCATACAAAGTATTTTCTGTGACCACAATGGAGTGAAGCTAGAAATCAATAACGAACTGAAAAAACTGGAAAATACACAAACATATGGAAATTAAACAACACACTATTAAACTACCAGTGGGTCAAGGAAGAAATCAAAAGAGAAATCACAAAGTTCTTAGAGTCAAATGAAAATGAAAGTAACATACCAAAACTTATGGGATGCTGAGAAGGCGGTACACAGAGAGAAACTTATAGCAATAAATGCCTGCATGAAAAAAGAAGAAAGATCTTAAATCAACAGCCTACATAGACAACCCTAAGAAGTAGGAAGAGGGGAGCAAACTAAGCCTAAGCATACCAGAAAAAAGGAAATAAGAAAGATCAGGGCAGAAATAAATGAAACTGGGACCAGGAAAACTATAGAGAGAATCAATAAAACCAGAATTTGTTTCTTTGAAAAGATCAATAAAATTGACAAACCTTTAGCTAGACTGACAAAGAAAAGAAGAGAAAAGATGAAAATGACCAAAATAAGAAAGAAAGACGGGGGCATTACTACTGACCCGAGAGAAATAAAGAGAATTATGACAGAATATTATGAACAACTCTACGGCAACAGAGCTAGATGAAATGAACAAATTCTCAGAAGTATGCTACCTACCCAAATTTACTCAAGAGGAAATTGAAAGCCTCAACAGACCCATAAAAAGTAAAGAGATCAAATCAGTGATCAAAAACCTCCCAACAAAAATGTGTCCTGGACCAATGGCTTCAGTGGGGAATTCTACCAAACATTTAGAGAAGACTTGACATGAATACTGTTTAAACTTTTCTGAAAGATAGAGAAGGAAGGAATACTCCCTAATTCATTCTATGAAGCAAACATAAGCCTGATATCCAAACCAGACAAATACACCACAAGAGAAGAAAACTAAAGGCCTATATCTCATATGAATATAAATGTAAGAATACGCAACAAAATACTAGTGAATGGAATCCAACAGCACATTAAGTGTCATACACTGTGACCAAGCGGGCTTTATTCCAAGAATGCAGGGAGAGTTCAACATTAGGAAAATCAGTCAATCTAATACACCACATCAATAGAACAAAGGAAAAGAACCATATGATCATTTCTATAGATGCAGAAAAAGCATTTGATAAAATCCAGCACTCTTTCTTGATGAAAACCCTAAAGAAGATTGAAATAAAAGGGAAATTCCTCAATACGCTCAACAGCCATAATTATACTTAAGGGAGAAAGACTGAGAGTTTCCCCCTTGAAATCGGGAAAAAGATAGGGGGGCCCACTTTTACCACCTGTATTCAATATTGCTTTAGAAGTCCTAGCAAAAGCAATGAGACAAGAGAAAGAAATGAAAGGTATCCAGGTTGGAAAAGAAAACGTAAAATTATCTCTATTCATGACGATAGACCCTATATATAGAAAATCCCAAAGAGTCTGCAAACATACTTTTAGAGCTAATAGCAGGATTCAGTAAAGGTGCAGGGCATAAGGTCAACAAACAAAAATCAGCTGGGCTTCTTTACACCAGCAATGAGAAATCTGAAAGGGAAATTAGGGAAATGATTCTATTTACCATAGCATCTAAGAGAATAAAATACCTAGGAATAAATTTAATCAGGGATGTGAAGGATCTATACAATGAAAATTATAAACCCTGCTGAAACAGATTAAAAAAGAGTTAAATAAATGGAAAGATGTTCCATGTTTATGGATTGGAAGACTTAATATTGTTAAGATGTCAAAACCACTCAAAGTGATCCGTAGATTCAATGCAATCCCGATCAAAATTCTAACAGCCTTCTTTACAGAAATGGAAAAACCAATCCTCAACTTTATATGGAACGGTAAGAGGACCTGAATAGCTAGAGAAATATTGAAAGAGAAGAACAAAGTAGTAGGACTCATACTTCCTGATTTTAAAACATACTATACAACTATAGTAATCAAAACAACCTGGTGTTGGTATAAAAATAGACATATAGACCAATGGAATAGAAATGACAGTCCAGAAATAACTCCACACATCTATGGTCCACTGATTTTTGACAAGGGTGCTAAATCCACTTAATGGGAAAAGGAGAGTCTAATAAATGGTGTCTGGAAAATGAGATCTCCATATGCGGAAAAATGAAACAGGCTCTATGCCTCACACCATACACAAAAACAAATTCAAAATGGATGAAAGATCTAAATGTGCAAACTAAAACCATAAAATTCTTGGAAAAAATGCAGGGGCAATGCTGTTGGGCCTAGCTTTTAACAATGGATTATCTAATATAATAACAAAAGCACAAACAGCGAAAGACAAAATAAATAAATGAGACCTTATAAAAATTAACAACTTCTGTTCATCAAAAGACTTTACCAAAAAAGTGAAAAGATAAGCTACCAACTAGGAAAATATCATTGGAAACCATATATCTGATAAAAATCTAATAACCAAAATATATATAAAACTTTAACAACAGCAAAAAGACAACCCAATCAGAAAATGGGCAAAGGACTTGAACAGACATTTCACCAAACAGGACATTCAAATGGCCACCAAACACATGAAAAGATGCTCAAAATCAATAGCTATTAGAGAGATGCAAATCAAAACCACAATGAGATACAATTTCACTCCCACTAGGATGGATAAAAATAATAATAATAATGTATTGGCGAGGATGTGGGGAAATTGGAACCCTTATCCATTGTTGGTGGGAATTCAAAATGGTACAGATACTGTGGAAAACAGTGTGGTGGTTTCTAAAAAAAAACAAAAATAGAACTATCATATAACCCAGCAATTCCACTCCTGGGTTTATACCAAAAAGATTTGGAAGCAGAGACTTGTACACCTATGTTCATTACAGCACTATTCACAATAGCCAAAGGATGGAAACAACCTAAATGCCCATCAACCGATGAATGGATAAACAAAGTGTGGTACATAATAAAAAGGAATAGTACTCAGCCAGTAAAAGGAATGAAGTCTCGGTACATGCTACAATAGGGATGGAACTTGAAGACAATATGCTGAGTAAAATAAGTCAGTCACAAAAGGACAAATATTGTATGACCTTGTGTGGCAAGTGTCCATCCAAGTAACATCCAAGGTCTCTGTTTGCTTGAAGCAACAGAAGAAGAAGGAGAGTCAGAAATAGGAAGACGATATGGAACGTGTGGCTAATTGCTTCCATGAATAACTGCCTCCTTTGCCACTAGACCAGAAGAACAAGATGGTGCCCAGCTACCACTACCAGTAATTTTGATCAAGGCCACAATAGATGGACCCTGATAGAATGGGATAAAAATATAGAACAGAACCTCAAATTTCTTAAAAAAAAAAAAAAAAAAAAGATTTACTATTACTGGACCAGTTGAGACTAGAGAACTCGCAGGGACTATTGCCCTGAGATACTCTTTAAACCTTGAACCAAAACTAGCTCCTGAAGTCACCTTTTAGCTAAATAACAGACTGGATCACAAAATAAAGAAAATCACACATCAGTACTGTGCTTCTTTAAAAAATTATCTATATGAGACCAAATGGTCAACAATTACTTTAAAACAAAGGTGAGAATGAAAGGGGACAGGGAAACTAGATTAATGGAAATGGAACAACCAGAACAAAAATATTGAGAATGTTCACACATTGTGAAGAATATAACCAATGTCACTGAAAAATTTGTGTAGAAATTGTTGAATGGGAACCTAAACTGCTGGGTAAAACTTAAACCTTCACTGAAAACACAATAAAATATTATTTAAAAAGAAAGAAAGAAAATGTATGGTGTCCACATTAGAGGGAGAGTCCTGAGCAGTGCAAACGGTTAATGCTCACTGCTATGTCCACCCAGAGGGATCTCAGTAGAAAGTCCTGGTGATCTACTTCTGAAAAAGCAGTGAATGAAAACCTTATGGAGCACAGTTCTACCTTGACACACTTAGGATCACCATGAGTTGGAATCAATGACACAGCAACTGGTTTACTGGTTATATTGGGATGGGGGGGAGGACATTGAGCACACACAACTTCAGATTCAAACTATAGCACAAGACTCACTCTGTTTACAGATAAGGAAGCTGAGGAACAAAGACAGTATTCCTTGGATAAGTTTGCCAGGTTCTCAAGCCTAGAATTTTTTCCCACTACGACGTATCACCGGCCCAAAATTATTTTCCAGGCTTTCCTGAATCAATGTGTGTCAGCTTGGCTTTTCACAAGGACTGAGTACGTGGATGGAAATTGTGAAATGGTAGAACAGAAGGAGCCACAGAAAAAAGAGAAAAATGGAGGATAAAAGCATAAAAGCCAGGGTCCAAGCAGGAAAGAGACAGCACTCTTAAACTGGGTAACTTGAGAAGAGTTTAATAAAGGGATTATTTACAAAAGGCAGACAGGATGTAGGGACACCACAAGAGAAAATGCACGACCCTAGGGCAAGTAATGGTAGGACCATTAACATTTCTGTATCTGGAGATGCCAGTAGGGGGAGCAGTTACCTGATCCAGAGGAGAGAGTCATGTGAGAGGGCTACTTGGCAGGAGCTGTGACCGTTGAGGAGACGTGAAGCCAGCTAGAGGTGACCACTCAGTGGATCTGCTGATGCAAACAAAAGATGTAAGACTAGAAGGAGTATACAGGAGAATAAGCAAGGGCAACACTTGGCAACCACCCTCTCCACCACTTTCTTCTCCCTCCTTCCCCTAGCCCTACTTCCTGATTCCTTTCCTAACTATCTTTTCTTTGAGAGAATCTACAATGCAAATTCTCACCCATTTAGAGGCATTAAAGATGCCTTTGTCGAGGGATTCTATGCTGAGAAATTGATAGATGGACAGATGATAGATAGATACATAGGTAGATAGGTACACAGATAGATGCTATCAAGTCAGGTCTCACTAATGGAGACGTTATGCACGACAGAATAAAATGTTGCCTGGTCCTGTGTCATCCTCTCAATAACTGACATGTTCAAGTCAATCATTGCAGCTCTTGTGCCCATCCTTCTCACCAAGCATCTCCCTCACCCTTGTTGGCCGTCTGCTTCCCCAAACATGATGTCCTCCTCTAGCGATATTCATCCTTCCTGATGGCATGTCCAAAGCAAGCAAGTCAGACAAAGTTTTCACTGGCTAATTTTAGGAAGTAGAGCATCAAGTCTTTCTTCCTAGTGTGTCTTAGTCTGGAAGGTCCTCTGATTCCTGTTCATCATGGGAGATTCTGCTGGTATTTTAAATACCAGTGGCATAGCTTCCAGCATCACAGAAACACGCAAGCTACCACAGTTCAACAAATTCACAGATGGGTGGTGGCTGAGAATTCACTCTCCTCTAAAAAAATAAAGAGGAAAATTAACTTGACCCTGTTGATCAATTTCCAAAATAGACTCCTAGACAAGGATCAAGTGTTCATTTCTCAGATTTTCCTGACAGCATCTGCTCCACTTCCTACCCCACCTGCTCATCAGAATCAGTCAGTTTAGATGATCTCACTCTCCATAGGTAACCAAGGCCTTCACATTCTGGAAACACTCAGAGGGCCATCTCAGGACCACAAGGGGGATAATGTAAGTGGTAACACACTGCAACCTAAAAGCACCAGGAAAAATGATGCTGTTGGATAGTGCAAAATTCAGCATAGATCCTCGCACTAATCCAGTGCAGAAATGAATAATAATTGGAAAAAAAGACAAAGAAAAAGGGAGGAAGTGAGAGAGGGAGAGAAGGGAAGGGAAAAATGAAAGGAAAGGGAAGAAAAGAAAATTTTTCACTCTGATAAAAACGATGAGATGTTGGAAGGGCTTCAATTAGTATTTGAGATAGACCAGTTTCAAAGCTTTCATTGATTTATGATCAGAATGAGAGGAACTATGGAAAGCCAAATTATTTTATTCCACAGATATAAACAATAGCAGGATCACAAAATAACAACTGCTTTCTAATTTCCCTTGAGAGGAGCTTGAAAAGATCATCTCAGTAACAACAGTAAGCTATATATGAAGAGGAAAAAGTAAGTCTAAGAATCAAAAAGAAAATGCTCTGTTCCCTCAAAACTTCATAAATGTGTACTTGACTCTTCTGAGTTGTCACTCAAGTTTCAAGTTTATTTCTATTTTCTAAAATATTTTTAATTTGAGAAATATGTTAAGAACACTAAATTAAGTAAAAAGTCCTCCTATTTTTTAAAGTGCATAAAGCAAAAAGTGAGCATACTCTTCATCCCCACCTCTTTTCCATTTTCACCCACCAGAGGGAAAAAAAATGCAATCCATATTCTTCCAGATGCTTTTCTATGAGTACACAGATGTGTATACACATTCGATTTGATTTTAAATAAATCTTAGCACACACAGTCAAAACAACATACCCGGCATCTATAAATCAGCATCTAAGCACTACAGACTATATAGATCAGAGGCGGCACACACCCTGGGGGTGGTTGCAGCAGTGCATTAGAGCGTATTAGAAAATAATAAACCAGAATGCCTTCTGACCCTTTTCCATTGACCTCTTCCCTTGAAGAAGCTCACAGATTGCCATAGAGGCCAATTAGCATTACCAGAAATCACCACAGATTCCAGGTGCCCTAAGGCAAGCTCCTTTTGGTCTATTGTATATTATTCCCTTAGGTGGGAATTAGAGCCCTAGCGGCACAGTGGTTAAGAGCTCAGCTGCTAACTGAAAGATCAGCTGCTCTATGGAAGAGAGAGGTGGAGGGCTGCTTCTGTAAAGATTACAGCCTTGAAAACCCTGCTGTGTCCTGTAAGGTCACTATGAGTCAGAATTGACTCTACTTCAGCGGGTTTTTAGGTTTAAAATATCAAATAATATCTAAGTTCAAATAAATTCTAGTGCCAGGTATTTAGACTTTTGACACTTCTCTGCATATACTCATTTAAAAATGACTCAACGTTTATTTCTACAATAAACATATTGGTTGTTACATATTTAGAAAAAAAAAACAAATCCGTTGCCATCGAGTTGATTCCGACTCACAGCGATCCTATGGGACAGAGTAGAACTGCCCCATAGGGTTTCCAAGGAGTGCCTGGTGGATTCGAACTGCCAACCTTTTGGTTAGCAGCTGTAGCTCTTAACCACTACGCCACCAGGGTTTCCATCACATATTTGGGGGATAGAAGAAGTGGCACGAGACATTTACAGGTATGACTGTAGAAAACTATAGTGTTGGAGCATAGTGGTGGAGATTCCAGTTGAGTTTCCCATTTACCCCACATACACAAGATTATCACAATTGCAAGTTCTCTGCTTTTCAGGCACTTGCCAAACATTATAAATCACCATGCAGAGGACTCTAGTACACAAAACCATGGAATGGACCCTCCTGGCTCACTGGGCTCCGCCCTTTCTTTTCCCTGTTTTTAAAGGAAAGTCTTTATTAGCCAATGGGCCAATGAAGGCATTGCGTCTCCTTTAAAAGACACGGTTAAGAGAAGAAGAGAACGAGCCACAAACTGGGAGAAAGTGTTTTTTAAATCATATATCTGATGAAGAACTTGCATATAGAGATATATAAAGAACTCTCAAAACTCAGTAACAAGGGGGAAAATTTTAAAAAGAAAAAAATGTGGACACTTGATCAAAGAAGACACATAGATGGCAAATAAGCACACAAAAATACACTCAACATCATTAGTAAATGCAAATTAAGACCACCAAGAGATGCATCTCTTTGCTCTACTAAAGTGAATGGTTAAAATTAAAAAGACTGACCTCCCAAATGCTGGTGAGGATGTGGAGCACCTGGAACTCTCATTTGCTGCTGGCGAAAGTGTAAAGTAGTACAACCGCTTTGGAAAACAGTTTGGCGGTATCTTAAAAATTTAAACATACACCTACCACATGACCCAGCCATTTCACTCCTAGGTTGTTAGATAGATAGATAGACAGACAGACAGACAGATAGATAGATAAACATAGAGAGAGATAATCTGTCATTGAATCTATTCCTACTAATGGTGACCTTACGTACAACAGAATGAAATGTTGCCCATTCCTGCATCTCCTCCTGATCGCCATCATATTTGAGTCCATCATTGCAGCTTTTTTGCCAATCTGTTTCACCCACCAAGTCTTTCTCACCCTCATGGCCCTCTACTTCACCAAACATGGTGTCCTCCTCTAGCGATCGATCCCTCCTGATGATGCGTCCAAAGCAAGCGAGTCAGATGACATGCTGTTGTGATCCATAAGGTTTTCTTTGGCTAATCTTCAGAAATGGATAGCCAAGCTTTCTTCCTAGTGTATCTTACTTAGTCTAGAGAGTCCACTGAAACCTGTCCACCATAGGTGACACTGCTGGTATTTGATATACTGGTGGCATATCTCCTAGCATCACAGCCACGATATCCATGTGAAGACTTGTGCATGAGTGTTCATAGCAGCTTTATTTGTAATAGCTCCAAAACTGGAAATGATCCAAATGTCTATCAAAAAGTGAATGGATAAACAAATAATAGTGTAACCATACAACAGAACACTATACCACAATAGGAAGGAATGGACTATTGACATACACTACGACATTGACTGTATCTCAACATAATTGTGTTCCATGAAAGAAGAGTACATACTGTATGATTCCATTTATATAAATTTCTTAAAAAATGCAATCTAATTTATAGCAACACAAAGCAGATAAGTAGCTGCCTGGGAGGGTATGGGAGGCAGGAGTGTGGAGGAACGGGACAGGAGGGATTACTAAGGGATTCTTGAGAAAACGCTTAAGGGTGACAGATATGCTCATTATTATGATTGTGGAGAAGATTTCACAGGTATATACATATGTCCACACTTATTAAATAATCAAATAATTTACACTTTAAATCTATTCACTTTATTATAGATAAATTACATATAAAAATTAATAAAAGCTTGAAAAAATTGATGAAGTGGGAAAAAAAGAACTTGAGTCACACTGTCTTGGGCTCTGGGCTCCCTCTGGGACTTCTCTGATCCCGGACCTTCTGCTGTTGGTGGCCATTAGGGGGTGCTGTCACTGTCTTTCTTGACCAGAGCAGGTTGTTAAAAATTAAAAATGGGACACAGTAGAACCATCCCTCTGCTAATATGCAGTCACTTCCGACTCAAGACGATCAGCTTGCTAAACTGTGAGGTAAATACACACTAAACTTTAAAATAAGGCAATCCTGGGGAGGCTTATAGTTTACAGGGGGAAAACAGCAGTTGAATAAAGTTCTAGCTAACTTAGGTGCTTCCCCACTTTAAATAAAAGAAGACCTTTCAGGCATTGGATGTCTCCTGGATGCTTCCTTCTTAGGTTTGTTCATCATATAAACAATCCCTTTTTCAAGTCTTTCCAATAACCTCACTCCACCCATTCCCAGAATATCTCCACCTGGGAAAGGATCAGTCAGGCTTGAGCCCTATGGTCTCCTAAATCTCTAGCCATTTCTCTCTCTACTCTGCCTCTTGCTCGCTCTTCTTAGGGTACCTGCTCGATAATGGTTAGCCTGTTGTTGTTTTTAGCCGCCATTGAGTTGACCACTACTCATGGTGACGCCATGCACAACAGAACAAAACACTACTGGGATCTGCACCATCCATATGATCAGTTGCAGATCAGACTGTTGTGATCCATAGTGTTTTTAGTGACTGATTTCTGGAAATAGATCTTCAGACCTTTCTTCCTAGTCTGGAAGCTCTGCAGAAACTTGTTCAGTATCGTAGCAACACACAAGCCTCCAGTGACGGATGGTGACTGTACTTGAGGTGCATTGGCTGGAAATTGAACCCAGGTCTCCTGCATGAAAGATAAGAATTCTACCACTGAACCACCACTGCCCCCATAGATGGTCTAAAACACACCAAACCCGTTGCTGTTGAGTTGATTATGATCCATAGTGACCCTACAGGACAGAGCAGAACTGCCCCATAGGGTTTCCAAGGAGCAACTGGTGGATTGGAACTACCGACCTTTTGGTTAGCAGCCAAGCTCTTAACCACTGTGCCACCAGGGCTCCATAGTTGGTCTAGTGGGATGGAAAACAGCAAATAGTGGCAATAAGTACGGGGCAGAAAAGGAATGTCATTTACAATATGGGTGGTCCTACTTAAGGATTGTTTTCAGGAACAATCAAAAGATTGAGCAGGAAAGAAAAATTAGGCATAGTTTACTAGACGGCTCCTATCTAACATTTAACTAGTCGCAATGCACCATGCGTTGGATATGGGTATCTATGCGGGAAGAGGGCAGCATGCAGTGGGGGAGGAGGAGGAAAGAGAGGCTGATCATCAGCTTCGATAGTGGAGCACAGATAAAACTTAAAAGTGAAAATCAAGACCTAGCAACATATATTTGGAGATAAGGGTATAAAAATCAGCTAAAAGACTTAGAAGGGTTAGTCTCTGGGGAAAGGAATATGGAGACAGAATAAAATACTTTTTTTTTGTTTTTTGTTTTTTACCAAATCTTGTAACACCATTTGACTCTTTAAGCTGTATGCATATTTAAATTTAATTAAAAAAATTTAAATCAGAGGTGTACTATCTCACTTATTTGAGGTAGCAGATCCCAAACCGTCTCATCATCTTGAGCTCTCCAAACCATCTTCCCAACACACTCACCCCTCTCAGACCAGGTCCACCCATGCTGAAGCAGCACAGAGTTTCCCAAACAACCCCAAGTCCATATAGCTCCCTTTATTCACAAAAAGAATCAAAAGTTCATGGCCAGGAGGCAGAGCCAACATGGAGCCCTAGACAGCCGCACCATGCCATCCCTCTGGAGCAAAGACTTGAAAAACTAAGTAAAACAGACACAAATGTCAATACTGGAACCTAAGCATCAAATGAAGGGATAAAGAACTACATCAAACATTGAATGGAAGAAGAAACTGACAGAAATCAGAAAACAAGGAGATATACAGAGCGGAGGTCTGCTGCCAACTAACACAGCATAGCGTCGCCACCGGGACAAGGAGTACAGGAAGGCAACTTCGTGGAGCTCCCAAGAAAAGACAGAGCACCCAGTAACCAGGGAAACACACTTTTCCACCCCTCACCCTTCTGCCCTGTATGCCACCTCCCTCCTCTTCCCGCTGGTCCCCAGGTCCACCCCACCCACACCCACCAGCTACCACCATGCAGTTTCTCCTTTTTTATTTCTTATTTCTCTCCATTTTTTTTCTTTCTTCTTCCCACCTAGCCCCATACACCACCTCCTCCCTCTTCATGACAGCCCCAGAGGGTCCCAGGTGCTCAGGCCTGCCTCCTCACAGGGTCTACACCACCCCTCCCCTCCTGTCACTTGACCAGCTGCTGAATGGTAGGAAGGGAGCCCATCCAACACCCCTGCCTATCTGGCAAGGGGCTTTGAAGTCTCCCACACCACTGGACCAACATCAGGAGGAAGACAGTGCCTGCCCAGTCCACACTCAGCCACCTCACTAAACCAGTGGACAGCAAAGTGGGAAAGTGGAGGTATATTTGAATATATTCGACCTCTGCCTTACAGGAACCAGCCTTATGCTGATTCTGGTTCACACTGTTGTCCTTTCACCTTCCTTCTCACAACTCCTTGGCCCACCCCATACTCAAGTAACCACCACTGGGCTTTGTGTTGCTACAGATTAGTTCATATATTGTGGCATTGTTTATTTATTCATTTATTTTCCATGGTTGGGACCTTGAAGGGTTTTATTTATCTTTCTTTCCCAAAGCCCTAAGCACTGAACTTTCTGTTCAGTAGGTGCTCAATTAATGTCTGTTAAAGTAAAGTAAAATTAATGCTCCCCCAGCCCCTCCCTCCCTTTTTTTTTGCCACCAGTGTTGACGGTTTAAAATGTGTTAGTATTCCTTACAGCTAGAGCCACACTGTGAGACAGAAGACACAGGGCTCCTTATCGCCATTACTTAAACTAAAAGGGCAGGGTGAGTAGACTGTTATCCACATCCTCCATTGTTTCACTCTCTACTTTTCTGCTGGGTTCAATAATTCACTGCAACGATCACGCAGAACTCATAACTCACAGACTATACTCACTGTTATGTGGTTTTATTAGGGTAATAACACAGAAGTAGCAGGGTACAATTGGGGATACAACTCAGGGGAAGGTATGTGGACAAGGTCCAGGAAGGTCTCCAGAGAAGACAGTGTGTCTTTCCCTTCGTCAACCAGGTTAGCTTCAGAGAAGCTCCCCACTGGAAAAGGTCTGTCTCAGGGCTACTCCTAGAAGCTCTCCTCTGGATCAGGACCACCCTGCCCTCTGGTTCCAGGGTTTTTATAAACCAGCCCATGTACTCCTTGTCAAGTACAAGGCGGACCTCTCTAACAAATCCTGGTAAATGTCAAACCGCACGGGGACTCCCAGCCAATCCTAGTAAAGGTCAACTACTGGGCGAGGCCCCCGGCCAATCCCTTAGGTGGATCGTAAACTGACCAATATTTGCAAGCAGATTATGCAGATAGCAAACAATCAGTCCTTGCAAGCTGCTTATGTGGATGTCAGAGGGACTAATCCTTTGGCAGACTGCAACCTGATCAATCATTTTGGGAGAAATGCAAACCCTGGGCCAGAAAGGCCACATAATGGAATCCCATTGCATCACAGAAGTGTCTGAGGAAACTTTTGGGGATGATGGATATATTTATTCTCTTGATTGTGGTGGCGGTTTCGCAGGTTTATACATATGTCAAAATTATCAAATTATGTAATTTAAATATGCTTATGTTATCTCAATCATAGCTCAATAAAGCTGTTAAAAATTATACTACTTTGTGGAATGAATAAACCAAAAAAAAAAAAAAAAAACCAAATCTGTTGCCGTCAAGTCAATTCCAACTCAAAGCAACCCTATAGGACAGAGTAGGGCTGCCCCAAACAGTTTCCAAGGAGCACCTGGTGGATTTGAACTGCTGACCTTTAGGTTAGCAGCCATAGCACTTAGCCACTATGCCACCAGGGTTTCCATAAAATGAATGTGCTCCTACAAATCAACAAGTCAAAGATATTCAACCCAACAGAAAAATGGGCAAGAGAGTTGAAAAAAAACTTCACAAAAGAGACTACTCAAATGGTCAGTAAACATATCTTATTAATAAACAGGGAAATGAAAATTAGACTTATAAGCATTACATATTCACCAGAATGACTTTAAAAGCCTAACAGTAACAATTGTTGGAGAAGATGGAATGGTGGGAATTCACTTTAGGGGGAAGTAAATTGGTATAACTCCTTTTAAAAACTGGCAGTATCAACTAATGTTGAACATAAGCTGACCCATGGCCAACAATTCAACCCCTCGGTATATACCAAATAAAACTGTGTGCATATGTGCAGAAAAACACCTGTACAGATACGTTTACACTGTTTGCAAAAGCTAACATTTGAAAAGTTTAAATGTCATTAGTAGAGGGAGAAAATAAACTGCAGTGTGCTCAGTGCGTTCATACAGTATTCTGTTTCTTGTTAAAAATACAAGCATTATCCCTTTAATACAGATGAGGAAACTGAGGCATACAGAGATGAAGAAACTCACCCAAGGTCACACCATTTGTAAATGGTCATGTTAAGATACAGACCCAAACAGTCTGGTTCCTTGGATAAGTCCACCATATCACCTTAAAAATTGTTGTCAGGAGACAATAGACTAAATTTAATAAACAAAATGTGCTTTTGAACGTTTACACTTCATATCTACAACCCATGAGGGTGAACCCCGCCTGCTGCAGCCCCTTGAGCCCACTGAGAGATGCCAGGCCTTTGAGAAAGAGAAAGTGAACTTTATTGCAAGCCAGTCAAGCAAGGAGCTCGGAGACTAAGTCTCAAATCAAGCTCCCCAAGGTCGGGAGTTCTAGGGCAGTTATAGTGTTCAGGATAGAGAACTTATGCATAATTCATGAAATTTCTGGGAATAGGCAGACAATTTCTGGAGCTAATTAACATGTTTGGGGGTGCAGTGGGGTGTGCCATATGGTGGCTAAGGGGTGTGTGTGTTTTTGGGGAGTATGACACATGAAGTTTATCTAAGGACAGCTTTGCAGCTTATTGCTCATGTCTGAATGGAGTTGGGGTGGTTAGTGAAGCGACCTTGAGCAGAGAAGCAGTAAGATGACCTTGGGCTGCTACACAGAATGCCTTATCAGGAACTCACAGACCGTGGGTGTCGTGGGAGGAGGGGGAACAGTTTAACCCTGTCAGTGACATATCTGCCCCAAATTTTGCTTCTATAAATCATCTATGTTTCAACTTCAACTTCCAGTAGTACGGTAGGCTGCCCTGAATAATCCTTAAAATGAAACAAGTAATTATAGACAAAAATGCTCATTTTATAAAATTTTTCTTAAATTAATTTCAGACCTGGTAGAAAAGAAGAAATTTGCAGAGACCAAAAAAAAAAAAAAAAAGTGTCGTGGTGAGGGGACAGGAATCAGGAATCCTGGGAAGTGAATGCCAAAGACGACGTTCACCTGGGAGACCTGCAATGCCCTGGAGACCATAAGCATCACTACCAATGGCTTCAAGTGCATGGAAAATAAGAGATATAGTGCATAGGAGAAAAGTGGTGACCACTCCTTCTGTGTGTGAGTGAAGAAGCAATTGGTCTGCCATCTAGTGGGAGACCAGACCATCTCCACCTTGACATCTATTGAAAGGGAGATACAATCTCCTTTGAGAATTTGTAACCAACCACTAACTATCCATTGGGGGCCCTGGTGGCACATTGGTTAAGTGCTTTGGCTCTTAACCAAAAGGTCAGCAGTTCAAATCCACCAGCCTCTCCTTGGAAACCAAATAGGGCAGTTCTACCCTGTCCTATAGGGTCGCTATGATTCGGAATGGACTCCACGGCAACAAGTTTGGCTTTTGTTTTTTCTTTTTTTTTTGAGTCATCCATCAGAACCCTGGTGGTGCAGTGGTTAAGAGCTCGGCTACTAACCAAAAGGTGGGCAGTTTGAATCTACCAGCCACTCCTTGGAAGCTCTATGGGGCAGTTCTACTCTGTCCTATGGGGTTTCTTTGAGTTGGAATTGACTTGAAGGCAACAGGTTTTTGTTTTGTTTTGTTTGTTTTAGTCATTCTTCAGGGTGCCTTAGAACTGGAGCACACTGCCTGTGTGCTCCAAAAACCTTTAAGTGGAGAAGTTAAAGTGATTTACAGTAGGTGGTACCACCATGGGACCATTGGAAATGAATGGAAATCCTCTCTGGAAGATAAAATTACACCGAGGGCCCCACATGAGGAACCCTGGTGGATCAGTAGGTTAAGCGCTCAGCTGTTAACCAAAAGGTCAGCGAACAAGGGGTTTGAAATGGTTCATTCCTGTTTGATCCCCTGCTGAGAATTTGCCTTTATACCCCTGGGGGTCTTGTTAAAATGTAAATTACAAGATCCCTGGGGATCTTGCAGAGCCCTGGTGGGTCAGCAGTTAAGCACTCATCTGCTAACCGAAAGGTCGACAGTTCGAATCCACCAGCTGCTTCTTGGGAGAAAGATGTGGCAGTCTGCTTCCATAAAGATTTACAGCCTTGGAAACCCCATGGGGCAGTTCTACTTCAAGAAGGTTTAAGTAGAGACATTAAAGTGGTTTACGGTAGGTGGTACCACCATGTGACCAGCAGAAATGAATGCAAATCCTCTCTGGAGGATAAAATTATACCCAGGGGCTCACGTATGGCTACAGATAAACTTTCCCCAAAATTTGGCAGCTTAGAATGAAAACACACAGACATATACGCACAAACACACACAGACATACACACAAACAACACAAACACAGAGAGACACACAAACAGAAACAAGACACCGTTTAGAGTAACCACCAAATGAGGAGAAACACAGCATAAAACTTCCAAACAAAGAGGGGGGAGTGGAATGAGAAAAATAAAAAAAATTGATAAATCATTCCAAAAGATTTTTCAATGCAAGAAAAGAAGAAAGACAAAAGAAACAGAAAAAGCAAGACAAACAGGTTGTATAATGAAATTGAGAAAGAACAAATCTGATATCAAAGTAATCAAAATTAATGTGTATGGATAAACTCTTCAATTTAAGATGCTAACCAGAAAAGAAAAATCACTCAAAGAATTAGAGAATGAACAAGATTGTTACAGATACTAAGACAGTCCACAGGGAAAAGTTTAAAAAGGTCTACTGACTTAATATCAGAATTAAAGGAGAATTTAGCAAATTGGCTAATTGCAAGATTAGTAATTGGGAGTCCCTGGATGGTGCAAACAGTTAAGCACTCAGCTACTCACAGAAAGGCTGACAGTTTGAGTTCACCCAAAGGTGTCTTGGAAGAAAAGCCTGGTGATCTATTTCCAAGAGGTCACAGCCACTGAAAACCCTATGGAACACAATATTACATGAGGTCACCATGAATTGGAGTCAACTTGAAAAAAATTATCTATCTAGCTAGCTATAAAATATATTCATATATGTTAGGAATTATCAGTTTGAATTTTTAATCAAAACTACAATGAGATACCATCTCACCCCAGCATTACTGGCTCAAATTAAAAAAAAAAAACAGAAAATAACAAACGGAGAGGCTGCAGGGAAATTGGAACTCTTATGCGCTGCTAGTGGGAATGCAAAATGGTACAACCATTTTGGAAAATGATACGGCGCTTCCTTAAAATGCTAGAAATAGAAATACCATACAATCCAGCAATCCCACTTCTAGGAATACATCCTAGAGAAATAAGAACCGTCACACGAATAGACATATGCACACCCATGTTCATTGCAACATTATTCACAATAGCAAAAAAGATGGAAACAACCTAAGTGCCCATCACCAGATGAATGGACAAACACACTATGATACATACACACAATGGAATACCACACAACAATAAAGAATAGTGATGAATCTGCGAAGCATCTCACAACATAGATGAATATGGAGGACATTATGCTGGGTGAAACAAGTCAGTCACAAAAGGATAAATATTGTATGAGACCACTACTGTAAAAACGTATGAAAAAGTTTACACACAAAAAGAAACAATCTTTTCTGGTTACGAGGGATGGGAGGGGTGGGGGGGGGATACAAAACAGATGATAGATAAGTGATAACTTTGGTAAAGGGTAAGACAGTATACAATACTGGGGAAGCCAGCACTACTTGTACAAGGAAGGGTCTTGGAAGCTCCATAGATAGACACATCCAAACTTCCTGAATTGCTGGGAGGAGGGCTGTGGGGACCATGGTCTCAGGGGACATCTAGCTCAGTTGGCATAACATAGTTTACAAAGTAAATGTTCTACATCCTACTTTGGTGAGTAGAGTCTGAGGTTTTAAAAGCCTGTGAGCAGCCACCTAAGATACTCCACTGGTCTCACCCCTTCAGGATCAAGGGAAAATGAAGAAAACTAAAGACACAAGGGAAAGATTAGTGCAAAGGACTAACAGACCACAACTACCACAGCCTCCACCAGACGGAGTCCAGCACAACTAAACAGTGCCCGGCTACCACCACTGACTGCTCTGACAGGGATCACAATAGAGGGTCCTGGACAGAGCTGGAGAAAAATGTAGAACAAAATTCAAACTCACACACACCCAGAAAAAAAGATCAGGTTTGCTAGTCTGACAAAGATTGGAGAAACCCCGAGAGTATGGCCCCTGGACACCCTTTTAACTCAGTACTGAAGTCACTCTTGAGGTTCAACCTTCAGCCAAAGATTAGACGGTCCATAAAACAAACAATAATACACATAGCTCAACCTCATATACGAGACTAAATGGCCACACCAGCCCAGCAGCAAGGAGGAGAAGGCAGGAAGGGACACGAAAACTGGACGAATGGAAACGGGAAACCCAAGGTCGAGAAGGGGAGCGTGTTGACACATCTTGGGGTTAGCAACCAATGTCACAATACAATGGATATTAATTTTTTAATGAGAAACTAATTTACTCTGTAAACCTTCACCTAAAGCACAATAAAAGTAAATAAATAAAGTTCTAGCTTGGCCATTTGCTAGCGCTACAAATTTTGGCAAATAATATGTCCTCGGTTTTCTTATCTATAAAATGAGAGTGTGGCCACCATTACGTTGGCTATAATCAAAAGGATAGATAGTAACAAGTGTTGGTGAGGATATGGAGAAACTGGAACCCTCAGACATTGCTGGAGGGACTGTAAAATGGTACAGCTCATTGGAGAATAGTTGGGCAGTTCCTCAAAAGCTTAAACATAGAGTTGCCATATGACCCAGCAATCCACTCCTAGGTATACACTCGAGATAATCGAAAACATGCACACAAAAACTTGTACAAATGTTTTTAGCAGCACTACTCATCAGAGCCGAAAAGTGGAGACAACTCAAATGCCCATTAACAGATGAATGGATAAACAAAACGTGGTATATACATATGATGGAATATGATTCAACCATAAACAGGAATGAAATACTGATGCATACTATAGCATGGCTGAACCTCGAAAACATTATGGTGAATTAAAGAAGCCCAAAACAAAAGGCCACATATTGTATTATTCCACTCACATAAAATATCCAGAATAGGAAAATCCATAGAGATAGAAAGCAGATTAGTGTTTACCTAGGGTTGAGGGATGGAAGAAGTGATAGGGAGTGACCGCTAATGGGTGTGAGCTCTCGTTTTGAAATGGAATTAGATAGTGATAATGGTTGCACAATCTTGCATATATATTAAAAATCACTGAATTGTACAATTTAAAATGATCAATTGTATGGTATGTGAATTATATCTCAATAAAGCTGTTTGAAAAAAGGAGACATTTCAGAAGACCTAAATCATTTGAGCAATACACTACATTCAAAGATAGACTCGCTATCTGAAGTTAATTTTCCCCAAAATGTATCCAGAGATTCAATGCAGATTCACACAATCCTCTCATGGGCATGGAAAGGCAGATCCTACAATTCATATGGAAGAGCAAAGAGCTAGGAAATACCCAGACAAATGTGGGGGGAAAACTAGAAATATAAGGATGTCTTTGTCCAATCAGATATTAGGATTTACTATAATATTACACAAATGCAGTGAAATTTTGGTTTAGGGAATAATAAATTGACTTGAAACAAACTGAAGAGTCCAGGAATACACCCACATATATGGAAACTTGACAAATGAAAGTGGTGGTCATGCAGATGAACAGTGCTAGAAGTGATTTATTTATACAGAAAACATGCATTTGGACCCCTAACTGACATCTCTATTAAAATATATAAAATCAGTGCCACAGGAATTACAAATTGAAATATGAAAAGCAAAATTTTCAAACACTTACAAGAAAGTGTAGGAGAATATCGGAGTAGTGTAGAATTTCTTTTAAAAGATACAGAAAAGTAACAAAAAAGATTGATTCAATGACATTAAATTTTTATTTGTTAAAAAATAACATAAAAATATAATACAGCTTGGGAGGAAATATTTTTAACGCATTAAACAAATGTTGAAGCCCCTGGGTGGTGCAAACAGTTCGCTCTCAACTACTAACCCAAAGATTGGTGGCTTGAATCCACCCAGTGATGCCATGGAAGAAAGGCCTGGCAATCTGCTTCTGTAAGATGACAGACAAGAAAACCTGTGGAGCAGTTCTACTCTGTAACACATGGGGCACAGTGAATCAAAATCAACTTTACTGCAAATGGTTTGTTTTTTTGGTTTTAAACAAATGTTTAGCATTGAATACATATAAAGAATTTCAAAATGAATAAGATAAAGAAAAAAAAAAGAAGCAAACTGTGCCAGAAAATCTAAAGAATCAATTCACAAGAAAAGCAAATGACCAGTAAACATATTTTTTAAATGGTCAACCTCACTAGTGATCAATGAAACCAACATTTAAGCAACCAGATAGTATTTCTCAGTCATCAACCTGAAAACGTACAGGATCTCAGTGTCAGAGAGGACGGGGAGCAGTCTGAACACTTTTACACCCTTAGGGAGCATGTAAATTGCTACTATCATCTTGTAAAATAATTTGGCATTATCAAGCAAAGTTGAAGATGTGCTCTCCAGAAATTTCACTCTTGGGACGTACTCTAGGTTCTCACACACACTGACAAGGTGACATGGTTAAAAATGTTTACATAGGCATTGTTTGAAATAGCAAAAAGTAATAATAAATAGAAACAATCTAAATATGAAGAGGAGACGAATGTTATTCAGAAATAAAAATAAATTACCTACAGATCTATGCAGAGGAATCTCACAAACACAGTGGTAAGCGGAAAAATAAAGTTGCAAAAGAGCATATAAAGCATAATAAATTTATACCACCACTAGTTGACATCAAGCCAATTCCAACTTATGGCACGTTATGTGTGTCAGAGTGGAACTGAGCCCCAAAGGGTTTTCAGTGGCTGATTTTTTGGAAGTAGACTGCCAGGTCTTTCTTCCAAGGCACCTCTGGGTAGATTTGAACCTCCAACATTTTGGTTAGCAGCCAAGCATATTAAATGTTCACACCGTCCAGGGAATCCATATAATATTTATAAAGCTGTAAAACATTGAGCAAATCCTATCACTTAGGAATGGATAAAGTTAAAGTATAAAGGAAAGAAGAAGTAGCCCTCTACTTTACCAACATTGAAGTACAGCCAGTATGCTCCTTAGAAGCAAGGATGGTGAGAGTTCATTTCATACACTTTGGACATGTTATCAGGAGGAACCAGGAGAAGAACATCATTCTTGGTAAAGTAGAGAGTCAGTGAAAAAGAGGAAGATCCTCAATGAGATGGATTGACACAGTGGCTGCAGCAACGGGCTCAAGAATAACAAAGATCGTGAGGATGCCGCAGGACTGGGCAGTGTTTCGTTCTGTTGTACATAGAGTTGCTATGAGTTGCAACAAACTCTACTGCACCTAACGACTAACAACAACAATGTATCTAATATATCACATTTTACATTATACATAATATATAACTAATATAATGTAGCAATATATATTATATTAATCCACCACCTGCCTGTCAGTGTGTCCTACTGGTGTGGCTTGCATGTTGCTATGATGCTGGAAGCTATGTCACCAGTATTTCAAATACCAGCAGGGTCACCCACGGTGGAAAGCTTTCAGACCAAGAGTAGGAAGAAAGGCTTGGAGATCTCCTTCCGAAAATCAGTCAATGAATATCTTATGGATCATAACAGAATATTATCACCTATAGTGCTGGAGGAAACCCTGGCGGCATACTGGTTAAGTGCTCGGCTGCTAACCAAAAGGTCGGCAGTTTGAATCCACCAGGTGCTCCTTGGAAGCACTGTAGGACAGTTCTGCTCTGTCCTATAGAGTTGCTATGAGTCGAAATCAACTTGACAGCACCAGATTTTTGTTTATAGTGCTGGAAAATGAGCCCCTTAGGTTGGAGGCACTACACAATAATCATATTTAAAAAAAAACAACTCAAAATGCTAACAATCATGAAGATGGTGCAGAACCAGGCAACATTTCAGTTATGCATAAGGTCACTATGAGTTGGAGTCAACTCAATAGCAACTAACAACAATATAGCTAATATAACATAACAATACCTTGGGTAGAATTCAATAGGTTTATGCCTCACGTATATTAGTTTGTGTTTAATCTAGTTGAGGGATAAGCAATACCTTAGAACGCCCTTGAATGTCTAGTGACCCTGGGGGGATTATCCATATTTATGAATGAATGAAGAGCTGGGTGAATCAATACAGGTGTTTTCTGTGGTCTTCCCTTGCTTTGACTAGCTTCCCCATGGGTAAGGAGGCTGACAACAGGGTCTGTGAATGTGGCAGGGTGAATTAACTGTCAGGTGTGCTTTCGTAGGTAGAGCTGGGTGCACAGAAGCACCCTGAGCTCTTCCTGAGATGTCAAAACCAGGTGGCCATCACTCTGGGGCACAAACCCTCCTCTTGGACTCCAGTCCCCCTCCAGGGATATCATTCCATTTCTTCAGCGATTATTTCTTTGCTTACATCCTAGGGTGTTCCACCTCAGTATGAAGGAACCAGACTCTTTCACTCCTTCCGCAGAGAGTCGTTTCCTTTTTTAATTTATTATGTTGGTTTATGTTCTTTCCCCCACACCCATTATCCATGCCACTGTACCCTGGGGTCATCACAGAGAGAAACTTTTCACTCTGCCCCAGTCTTCTTCTACCAAAGCGCTGGTCTATAGTCCTACCGCCATTACTATCCATGAGCCTAAACCCAAAACCAAACCAAATCCGTTGCCGTGGAGTCAGTTCCAACTTATAGCAACCCTATAAGACAGAATAGAACTGCCCCATAGGGTTTCCACGGAGCGGCTGGTGGTTTCAAACTTCCGACTTTTTGGTTAGCAGCTGAGCTCTTAACCACTACGCCACCAGGGCTCCAACCATGAGCCAGGAATCCATCAAAATCTTTCCCTCTCCCTGTACTGCACCCAACACTTTTATGGCTCTCCTATTTTCCCTGCTCTTCTTTGTCTTTTTTTGGTTACGAGCTACGGCTGCTAACCAAAAAAGGTTGTCAGTTCGGATCCAGCAGGCGCTCCTTGGAAACCCTATGGGGCAATTCTACTCTGTTCTATGGGTTGCTGTTTGTCAGAATCGATTCAATGGCAACGGGTTTGGTTTGGTTTTGGTTTTGGTAGGTGTTTTAGATAAAATATATAGGCAAGTGTAACCTATCTTGTCATGTTGAATTAAAAGGAAGCTTCCTATTTTAGAACAACAAAACCATATTGTTGAGAGTTCAGGTTAAGACAGTGGTTTCCATAACGCTCCATAACATCCCCCTACCACAAAGACCCAAGAAACCAAGTGAAATGGATACAAATAACGACCTCCAGTCCCTGAACAACAAATGAAGGTTGAAGAATTGCACTGAGCATCAGTTGGAAGAAAAGTTAGAATGAAAACACAGACGTTCGCTGAGCATCCATGCGCTGCCTGCCAGCCCGGCACAGCATGGTCATTTTGAGACAATAGCAAGTAACATCCTGGGGGAGCAGCCCAAGACGGCAACTTCATAGAAAACACAGCCAGAGGCAGAGATACTGTGTAAACAAACCCGGAAAGAAACGAGGTGGGCGTGTTGTGTGCCTTCAGGTCTGAACCAGCCCGAGATGGTGACGCACAGGAACGCCATAGCTTTGAACACAGGCAAACAGGAGGGGAGGCTGCTGCAGAGTGACATGGACTGAATCGTAGGAGCCTTGGGTCGGGTGATTGACAAGACAGGGAAGCGCATCTCCGGAGGGACAAAGAGAAAGTACAGGAAAGCAGGCAAGAGGTCCAGTGTCCTTGGCAAGTGCAGAGAAGGGAGAGAGCTAGGAACTAGTGGCGGGACCGATCAGCAGCAGCTTCTGTCCAATTGGATAGGAGATGCCCATTGAATAATAAAACCGCGGAGCAATAATTAGAACCCCACCCCCACCCAAGTGACCCCATGTCGCCCCACTCTTCACCTCGCATTTTATCAGACTCTGCTCCAACCAGTCACGCAGGCTGGCATAGTGATCTTGCACCCTGCCTCCCCATCCCCCGCCCCCCGAGACCCAACTTGCAGCAACCTCACAGCCCTTCCCACCCGTGCGTTGACCAGCTGCATGGGCCTACGTGGTGCACTCACGCCCTGCCCACCCCACTCACTTCACCCTGACTGGCGGCGGCAACACGCTTCCCACAGCCTGCTTGTTCCCCCAGGCCAGCTACGCACGCAGGAAGGCCCTTTGCACCCTCCTCCTCCCCACTTTAACACCAATCTGTGCTCGCACGCCCGCCTTGGGGTTTGAGTAGCATCGTAACTACGAAGATGACCCATCCTGCTCTCCGGGGGCTGCAATAACTTCTCCCACGAACATGGATGGACCACGCTGTCCCTCAAGAGCTGTGGAGGAATCCTAACACCTGCCACCTGCCACCTCACACCGAGGAAGGGACCTGCCCTCGCACCTCCATACCATGCTCTAAGGGAAGACATGTGCGTAACAGCAGAGGACCCCTGTGTGTGTGTGTGTGTGTGTGTGTGTGTGTGTGTGTGTGTGTGTGTGACCCACTATACCCACCAGCAAGAGGAAATCAAACCCAGCCAATGGGCAGCACCAAAGGCATACATAGACCAGTACAATAAAACAATACTAACGAAAGTAGACAACATAAAGAGAAAGGGAAGATGCTAAGTTCCTGATACATCAAAACAAAAGAATGTAAGTGAAAATAATAAAGACAAACAAACTTACAACCAGTAAAGAACCAACAGCCAACATTATTTTCAATGAAGAAAGACTGAGAGCCTTCCTCTTGAGGATAGAAATGAGACAAGATGTCATGGATTGAATTGTGTCCCCCAAAAATATCTGTCAGCTTGGCTAGGTCATGATTCCCAATATTGTATGATTGTCTGTTTTGTCATCTGATGTGATTTCCCTATGTGTTGTATATTCTATCACTATCATGTAATAAGAAGGACTAGTGGCAGTTATATTGATGAGGTCTACAAGATTAGATAGTGTCTTAAACCAATGTCTTTTGAGATATAAAAGAGAGAAGTGAACAGAGACACACGGGAACCTCACACCACCAAGAAAGCAGTGCCGGGAGCAGAGTACATCCTTTGGACCTGAGGTTCCTGCGCTGAGATGCTCCCAGACCAAGGGAAGACTGAAGTATCACAAGGACCTTCCTCCAGAGCCAACAGAGAGAGAAAGCCTTCTCCTGGAGCTGACGCCCTGAATTTGGACTTGTAGCCTACTGGACTGTGAGAGAATAAATTTCTCTTTGTTAAAGCCATCCACTTGTGGTATTTCTGTTAGAGCAGCACTAGAAGACTAAGACACAAGAATACCACCACTTTTCTTCAATATTGTACTGGAAGTCCTAGCCAGAGCAATAAGGCAAGAAAGAGAAATAAAGGGTATCCAAACTGGAAAGGAAGAATTAAAATTACCTCTATTCGCAGATGACATGATCCTATACATGGAAAATCCCAAAGATCCCACAGGAAAACTGCTGGATCTAATAGAAGAATTCAGCAGCGTTGCAGGGTACAAGATCAACATACAAAAATCAGTTGGTTTACTTTAGTTTGGTTAATTCTCCCACTTTCCTTTATACTTTAACTTAGACTAGAGAACTCTCTAAGGCTATCACCCTGAGATATTCTTTAAATCTTAAACGGAAACTAGCCCCGGAGGTCGCCTTTTAGCTAAATAACAATTGGCTCAAAAAAAAGAATATCACTCGTGACTATATACTCCTTTAAAAAATCATCTATTTGAGGCCCAATGATCAATGATTACCTTAAAGAAAGGATGAGAAGGTATGGGGGCGGGGAAACTAGATTACTGGAAACTGAACAACCAGGACAGAAATAATGAGAATATTGACATGTTGTAAAAAATGTAACCAATGTCACTGAACAATTTGTGTAGAAATTGTTAAGTGGGAACTTAATTTCCTGTGTAAACTTTCACCCAAAACATAATAAAATATTATTTTTTAAAAATTTCATTGTTTTTAAAAAGGTTGATAAGGGAGAGTGTTGACATGTCGTGGGGTTGTTAACCAATGTCATAAAACAATGTGTACTGACTGTTTAATGAGAAACTATCTGTTCTGTAAACCTTCACCTAAAGTACAATTAAAAAAAATTTTCATTGTTTTTAGTTACCATTGAATGGGCTCCAACTCATAGCGACCTTCCATACAACAGAACAAAATGTTGTCTGGTTCTGCACCATCTTCACATTCGTGGGTATGTTTTAGTTCATTTTTGTGCCTATTTGGAACTAAAAGGGAAAGCAGAGATAATCTATTACACCTCTTTCAGGAAATTAAGACCTAGAGAAAGTAAATGGCAGGTCCAATCGGCAAAGTAGAAAATCCCTGACGTCATTTGCTTCTTAGAGTTGGCTATATTGTCACTCTGCTGCTGGGTTTCTCCAACATCTTATACTCCCTCCCTTCCCCTGGTTTCCCAGTAAGCCAGGGAGGATGGTGCAAGCATGCAGATAAATTATTACCAAGTTGAATTCCAAGAATTCTCCCACCAGTAATATTCTCCTAAGGTGAATATTTGAAAAACAGCCGAGTGTCCCTTAGGTGTGCCTGTGGCTTGTTGGCACCCTGGCCGGGACTGGGATGCAGCATGCTTTCAGACTCTTGAACTGAAGCATCCATGGGTACTGCAGGCCAGGTAGCGTAAGAAAGGCAGAAGGAGACGCTCCCCTCTTTGCTGGGACTCTGAAGGCTCCACCCTCTGTCACACTGGCCTTGCTGGGGCCACAGCACGTCCCCACCGTCACAACAGTGGGAGAACAGGAGACTTGCTCACCCAGGTGGGAGCCTCTGTGCCTAGCAAAGTCCTTTGAGAATCACAGGCACTCCAATTAGAAGTTCTTGAATTAAATTCCAATCAGTTGCTTATTGAAGCAGGTACGAGTAACTATGTACAGTCAGTTTTGTATTTAAGCAGCAGAGGGTAAACGTGACCGGTGAAAATGAAGTGGAAGGAGAAGCATGGCCCTTGAATAATGAATTCTTCCATCTTCTTGCGCAGAAATTGATTTATTGTCTCGAACAGAACTCCATTAATTCTCATTACCCACCGCATAAGTGACATGTAAATGAATGTCTTCTGGCATCCTGTATCCCTTCTTTGTTCTTTAGAAGCCTCTTCTGCATGCAAGAGTGGGACTCTCGTTGAGACCATCATTTGGAAAGCGTGTAATGCCACACTCACAGTCATCCATCGTTCCTTTGTTCTGTTGTTGCTGTTCTGATGACAGCTTGAACTTGGTTATTTCAACAGAAAAGATCGGAGAAATGACAACTGTTTCCCTAGTTTTGGCTATCTCAAGTCCAGTTAGAATTTTTCAGCTAGGAGAGAGAGTAAAATTGCAATAAAATAAAATAAAATTCTGCATGTGCTTCTTCTGAATATATTCTTGATGCTCAGTATTTTTAAATACAGCTATGTTTGTAAATAGTGTGTTAGATAGCATTGTATCTTGTAAAATATTAATAATCATCAATATGTTTTAAAAGTTACATGGAATGTTAGAATTGGAGGTGTGCTTCCCTTACAGTACAGACAATGGGATTAAAAAAATGCAGGATTAACCTGAAGAAGCAAAAAGTATGCCTCTGGGATAAGAGGAAAATAAAATGACCTTCACAAAAGGTCTGCTTTGGAAAAAATAGAAAAGAAAAAAGGAGTTTTATATCTGGTGGACAGTCCCTTTTGAGTAAAGTAGGTGGCAATTGCTGAGATGTGCAAATACGATAATATAGAAAAGTAAAGAGCTTATCTCTCTATTGTACGCATTTTTCTGAAAGGTCTCTGTCTTCCCTGCCCCTCAAAGCAGTCTCTGGGGACTGCCTTTGAGAATGTGGGTCTCCGTGTGTACTCTTCCAAAATGATTTGCATGAACTTGCAAGAGTAACATGTGTACGTGAAACTGTCTCTGAACTTAGAAAATCATAATTCAAAGCAAATGGGTGGGAGACCAAAACACACATCTACCTGAAAATCTAGGCTGAGAATAAGGGACCTCAGAACTTATCTAAAGAACCTAGGAAAGACCAATAAGAGGAAAAAATGAAACTAGGGAGAAGGATTTCATATAGACAAAAGCTGAAATTAATAAACTTGAAATTAAAAAGGGTATCAATAAATCCAAAAATTAGCGTTTTGAAAAGAAGTACAAAATAGATAAATCTCTCATAAGCCTACTGAATGAAAACAGAGAGGGAAAATATACAAGATTAGAAATGAAAAAGTATCCTGAAGCCTGCTCTTCAGACAACAATCATTAAGGACTATAAAGTAAAAACTAATACATGTGAGGAAAGTGTTTCTTAATTCGACCACGTATATGAGACCAAATGGGCAGCTTCTGTCCAAAAGCAGGATGAGAAGGCAGGAAGGGACAGGAACTAGTTGAGTGGACACAGGGAACCCGGGGTGGAAAGGGGGAATGTGCTGTCACATTTTGGGGATTGCAACCAATGTCACAAAACAGTAATTGAAAGAGAAATTAACTTGTGCGTAAACTTTCACCTAAAGCTCAATAAAAAAAAGAGGAAAAAAAAAAGAAATGTAAAAGGAGACATCATCATAGGTACAGGGAATTAAAAGAAGTATAGGAGAATGCTACATACAACTCCACTGCAACACAATGTACAATTTTCTATCAAAATGTAAATTACAAGAAGAAAATACAATGATTTTTCCATAGAAAGACTGGAAATACAATTGAAAATCATTTTTTTAAAAAAGACCCTAGGGACATACAGCTTCACAACTAAATTCTACCTAATCTTTCAATAACTTATTCCAGTGATATTTATAATATTCAAGACCATAGAAGGAAAAAAAAGATGGAAAGCCACTCAATTTATTTGATAAGCTATTATTATAAGTCATCTTATAATAATAATAGAATTGAAAAAGAAAATATGTCAAATCAATTATGAATAAAATGTTCAAAAATAGAATATAGCAGTATCTTTAAAAAATTCAAATAGTAAAAAATGTAAGGACACTTCAATAATAGTAAAACCATTGATGTATTTCATTATATCATCAAATTAGGGAAGAAAAGTCATGTGATAATGTCAATAGATGTTAAAAGGTAGAATTCAGCAACTATTCCTAGTAAGAGGAATAATCGTCCAGCAGCAAACACTAGAGTTGGTGAAATGTTTAAATCATTTTCGTTAAAATTTACTGCACTCTTACAAGCCACCATTACCTTCACAAGCGTGACTACCCCACCTTTGAATTGGTCTACTTGTTTCCACTTTGCCTCCTACAATTGATTCTTTTCACATCAGCCAGTGTGATCTTTTAAAACTATGAGCTGGATCACACACCTCCTCTGGTTAAAGCTCTCCAAACTAAGAACACTGGGGTTGAAGCTCAGGGAGCACGGAGTAGGATGGGGAGAAATAGGTCAGAGGGGCAAGTAGGGGCCAACAGGTCACAAAACAACAAACCTCTAAGTGACCTGTTAGCCTCAGAAAGGTGTTCAGTAGTCAGGACATAAAAATTAATGTAATAACAATATGTCATCATTTAACTGGATTGGCAAAACTTGAGATTCGACACCAACGCTTGGAATGTTGTTGTCTCAAAAAGTTCAAGACCAGGGCAAATGTCAAGTATGGAAATAAGACTTCTCCTACCCTGATGATCACACACCTTGTTAGAGCAGAACCAGAAACCAGTTCACTTGGAAGTTTCCAGAATACTAACACCTTATAAATGTGCCTTGTTTGTTTACTTACCTCTTCATATGCATGACAAATCAAAATTACTCATATGTATATACGAGTATCATTCTTCTACCCAGAAATGAGCCCAGTTAGCGTTTGGCCCACTTCCTTCCATGTCATTCCTATGTATGCACAGTTCCATGTATTACCTCCATTCGTATATCACCATCACTGCATAAGCAATATTCATGTCATACAAACCTTCTCGTAAATAATACTTTTATGGACCCATAACACAGGACCACTCCTTGTTAACTTGCCATAGTTTACTGAAATGTTTTCCTGTGATTGCACATTTGAGGGTATCCCAGTTTTCCAAAAGTATGTGCCAACTTCCCCACATTCCCAGTTGGGGACTCCAGCTCCCAGTCTTTCCTAGCCCAGACACTACTCCTGTCACAGACCTACTCTCATGCAAATGTCTGGGATTACTTGTTCTAAATCCAGTGCCCTTGTCTTTGGCCCCATCTCCGCCCTTCCTCCAGTATCCAACCCATACCCTCATTACATCTGAACCCAAAACCTTTTTCTATTTCCACCAAGGCCATAAGTAGCCCCCAGTGGGTGCCTAAGCACCACCATTGATTGAGGGCCACCCACGCGTCCAGCCCAACTCCAGGGCGTCTTTTCCTCCCTGTCTTAGGCTGAATTCTCTAGAGAAGCAAAACCAGTAAGGTGTACAAATATATATATAGAGAGAGATTTATATCAAATAAACAACTCATGTGATTGTAGAGGCTGGAATGTCCCAAGTCTGTGGATCAGGATAGAGGCTTCTCCCAATTCACGTAGCTGCAAGGGTTGGCAAACCCAAGATCAGCAGGTCGGAAAGCAGGGCTCTTGCTCATAGGCTGTGAATATCAATGAACCTCAAGATTGGCAGGTAAGACCACAAGTCTTTTCCTGATTCATATAGCTGCAGAGGCTGGCGAATCCAAGATCAGCAGGTCGGAGAGCAAGGCTCCTCTCACAGGCTGTGAAGGTTGATGAATCTCAAGATTGGCAGATAAGCTGATAGCTCAAGTCCCAAGAAAGGGAGGTCAGATGAACAGGAGGCAGCCACAGGATCCAGAGCAGGCCAAAAGCCAGAATTTCTGCTTATATTCAGATGCAGGCCACACCCCCAAGGAAACTCCCTTTCCACTGATTGGCTACTCACAGCAGATTTCATCATGGGAGTGATCACATATAAATACTGAGAATCATGGCCCAGCCAGGCTGACGCACAGCCTTAACCATCACACTCCCTCAAGTAGTTTGGATTCTAGTTGGAGAAGCAGACTACACCCATGCAAAGACATGCATGCAACAACTCCAGATACCGATAAGGGTGATTTGAAATGAGTGACTGCCTCAGCTAGAAGTATCTGAGGGGACATTCAAGTTGGTCTTGAGTGAGGAGAAGAAAGCAAGCGAAGATCTACGGGACGTGACCTTCAAGCAGAGGGAAGAGTATATTCCAAGACTCTGAACAGAGCTTAGCTTAGCATGTTTAAGAGGCAAAAAAGGGCAGTGTGGCTATAGTATGATAATCCAGGAGGACAGTGGAGAGAAAGGAGTTCAGAGATGTAGGCTGAGGCCAGACTCTATACGGCCTTTTAAACTCCTTGCCATCCAAACAATTCCGACCCATAGTGACCCCATGTGCTGGAGAGTAGAACTGTTTCTTAGAGTTTTCTTGGCTGTAACCTTTAGGAAAGCAGATCATCAGGCCTTTTTTCATGGATCCACTGGGTGGGTTCAAACCACCAACCTTTAGGTTAGTAGTTAAGCTCAAACCATTTGTGCCACCTAGAAAAGCGAAGAGCTTATCTCTATATTTTGTGCATTTTTCTGAAAGGTCTCTGCCTTTCCTGCCCCTCAAAGAAATCCCTGGGGACTCCCTTTGAGAACATTGCTTTCTGCTGTGTAAACCCGTTGTCATCGAGTTGATTCCAACTGACAGTGACCTTGTAGGACAGAGTAGAACTGCCCCATAAAGTTTGCAAGGCTGTCATCTTTACAGAAGAGGACTGCCACATCTTTCTCCCACAGAGTGGCTGGTGGGTTCAAACCACTGACCTCTTCCAAAATGGCTTGCATAAGTTTGCAAGAGTAAGATGTACAGGGCCTTTTAGGCCCTGGGAAAGACTTTGATACACTTGGTTGTGATTGCAATCTATCAGGGAGTTATCTCTAAGCAGTGAGTAACTAGATCTGATTTATGTTTTTGAAAAGCCATCAGGTGGATTTAGAAGTTAGAAGGTATTTAGTGAGTAAATAGATCTGATTTATATTTTTGAACAGCCATCAGCTGGATTTAGAAGTTAGAAGGTATTTTTTAAAATGGCTGGAAATTCTTTGACTTTCTCCCATTAAGAAGGAGAGCCTGCATCCCCTCCCTTTAATCGGGCGGGTTTGGAATGGCTTTAACAAGAGAGTTTGGTGGAGGTGGTGTTATACTGAGGCTGGGTCAAGGAGCTCGGGTGGTGCAGTGGTTAAGCAGTCAGCTGCTAACTTAAAGGTCAGCAGTTTGAGCCCACCAGCTGCTCCACAGAAGAAAGATGTGGCATTCTGCTTCTGAAAAGATTTATGGCCCTGGAAACCCTATAGGGCAGTTCAACTCTGTCCTGTAGGGTCGCTAAGAGTTGGAATCGACTCAACAGCAGTGGGGAGGCTGGGTCATAACAGGCCATGGAGCCTCTCCTTGGCTGTCGTGGACTACTCACTCTTAGAAGCTTCCTCCCAGGCTTCTCCCTTTGGGAACCCAGCCAGCATGCTCTGAGAAGCCCCACACAAATGGAGATACTATGCTTCCATTATCCCTTCAACAGTCCCAGCAGAGCCCAGCCTCAGAGTTGTCCCAGCCCAGGCTCCAGATATATGAGTAAACAAGTCTTCAGACAATCTCAGCCCCAGCTGTTCTCACCTGCAGCTGAGGCCCAGATGTCATGTAGCAGAGACAAGTTATCCCTGTTGGGTGATGCATGAATTCTGAACCACAGAGACCATGAACATAATAAAATGGTTGTTGATTTACAACACTAAGTTTGACATGGTTTGGTTCATAGTAATAGTAACAGGATCTTGTCTCAATGGTACAAACTAAAGTGAACAGTGACTTGGACTAGGCCTGATGTGAGTGACTCTGGTCATATATTTGGGAATCTGATCCAATATTCTGGTGTTAGATACAATTGGAAGAAGGCTCAAGAACAACTTCTAGGTTTTTGGCCTAAGCAATAGGGGAAATGGTGGGCCATTTACTAAAAGTGGAAAGGTTAGGGAGAAAATATGTAGAGGGGTAGAGGTAGGGAGTGGGAACCAGACACTCTTGGTTTGCTCTTTTGGCCATGTTAAGTTTGAGATGAGATGCTTAGTATACATTCAACTGGAAACAGCAAGTAGGCAAGTGAATATGTGAAGCTGGAGCCCTTGGAAGTGGTCAGGACTGGGGATATAAATGTTATGAGAGTATAGAAAGCATTTTAAGATGTTGGAGTGAATTAGATCACCCAGAGATGACTGTAGGTAGATGGTTGATGATGGAACCCATTAATTCTGACATATAGGGACCTGGAAGAAAACAAGCATCGGGAGATTAGGAACAAGTAGCCTGTGAGGTGGGTGAGAAACCAGTGGTATTACACACACCCCGAGAAGAAAGTGTGCAATGAAAGAGGGAGGAAGTAATCAACTCATATCAGATTCTGAGAAGTCAGTAAGATGCAGACTGAGACTCTACTGTTGGTCTTGGCCAGATGGTCATCATGGATGATGTAATAAGAGCTTTTGAAGGGTAGAAGTGAGGCTCAAAACCTAATGACAGCACCTCAAGGAGAAAGGAGAAGATGGAGAAACCAAGGCAGCAGGTAGTCACATCATTTTTGAGAAGTTTTGCTGTCAAAGGAATGGTCCTTGGGTGGCACGGTTGGTTTACTTTCAACTACTAACCAAAAGGTTAGCAGTCTGAGCCCAGCAAGCAGTGCCAAAGAAGAAAGGACTAGCAATCTGCTTTCGTAAAAGATTACAGCCAAGAAAACTGTATGGAGCAGTTCTATTCTATAAAACATGGGTTTTCCATGAGTGGGAATCAACTTGATGGCAACAGGTTTGAGTTTTTTGGTTTGCTCTGAAAGGTATGTATGAGAGCTAAATGCACACAAGGGATCAAGGGAGAGTTTGGGTGGAGGGATGGTGACCGTAAGTGTTCATACCTGATCCTCCCAAAAGTTCCACCTCAATATTTTGTTATGTGTCTTAGTTTTCCTTGCCTGTTTGTGGCCTTTAAGGCCAGTTAAGTTTTCTGAGCTGTGACAGACCAGAAGGTGGTGGACAGGCCAGTGGTTTCTCCCGAGAAGACCCAGTGGTGGGTGATCTTGCAGTCACTCCTCTGCTGGCGGGGAAGGGGCGGTGCTCCCTCCTCCTAGGCTTACTCTGTGAAGGGTCTGCCAAGATGAGAGGAAGCAGGCCTCTCCCAGGTCCACGAGGTGTCTGTAGGACAGGTAGATTCTTCCAAGGACCACAAACACCAGATGGACAGGTGAAAGCTGATTTTCATTCCTGGCCTTGATAGGAGATAGCCCTCTCCTCTGCCTCTGACTCCCCAGCTTTCCCCTGGAGGTGGTGACAGAATCTAGGGCCCATGGGCTCTCTGCAGGCTTTTCCAGCATACCTACCCTGCTGTTGAATTACTTCATAGAAAACTAGGAGGTGGGGAGAATGGACCTAGCAATTTGTACTCAGACTGCAATATTTTCCAAAATTCCTGAGTGCTATTCCCACAACTCATTAATCTTTTAAATTTGTATTCGTATTTGCTAATGAGCAGTGAGTCTGAAAAAGTCAAGCAGACTTCAATCCTCTGCAAGCCACTGGTCTCCTTGTGACTTTTGGTCACTGCCCTGATACCCTCCGCTAGCTGCTTTCTGCCACACTTTCCCCTCTCCACCTTTCAGAACAACTGAGTCAGCCATGTTTTGCTCCTGTGCCTTACCGAACGAACAGGCTATGGCAAACGGAAATGTCACCTTTCCCAGAGTCAAGTCCCAAAAATGGAGACTGAGGAGCCAGCACCCCCAATCACATCAACACTGGAGTGTTTGCACTTTCCACAACCCTACACAGAGGCCCTGAACACTTTTCACCGTCTGATTCTTTCCATCCCAGTGCTTTCATTTTCTGTCTGTCTTTCCTTCTTTCTCTTCTTCCCACCTTCCTTCCCTAAATCAGAGCTTTTCCATTCCACTCTTGTGTGAGGGCTTCCTTTACATCATATCCTGAGTTTTTCCATCCTTATGCTTATAACTCTAAACGTAAGCCTACAAGCTTGAGTTTTGAGATGTCAAAGTAGCTTTTGCAGTTAGAAATCTCTTTTCTGTCTATCAAAACCTAGATTTTTAGATGATTGCCTATCTAGGAACCTGAGAAAATCAGCTCCAGGATTTAAAGTTAATCAAAAACCTCTTTTTTCCATCAACGGATGAATGAATAAACAAATTGGGGTACATACATACAATGGAATAATACTCAATGATAAAGAATAAGGATAAATCTGTGAAACATCTCACAACATGGATGAATCTGGAGGATGTTACGCTGAATGAAATAAGTCAATCACAAAATGACAAATACTGTATGAGACCACTATTTTTAAAAGTCAAGAAAAGGTTTACACACAGAAAGAAACATTCTTCAATGGTTACCAGGGGTGGAAGGGGAAAGGAAGGAGAATCACAAACTGGATAGTAGACACATATTAATTCTGGTGAAGGCAAAAGGGATACACAAAAAGGGGGAAGTCAGCACGATGTGACTAAGGCAAAGGAAGACACTGGGATATATGCAAGAGTAAAGGACAACTATGGTAAATAAAATAGCATATACAATCCTGCAACAACAATAATAACAAACAATAATTTGTGAGTGGATACATAGGTAGATACGTATGCTAAATAGGTGTAGGAGGTCGTCCGTGAGCACACCCATGTGCATATACAGGTATAGTTGTGGCTACTTCTACATACATACTTGTGTGTGCTGTGTATATATTCATATACACCACAGAGCACATAGGGGACACAGTTATAGAAACTTCTTAGACATAACCAGTCACCTCACAGGACCTAGTTACCAGGCTTGAAAGCGAAAGACCATTGTCTAGGGAGACATCTAGGTCATCTGGCATAACATAGTTCATAATGTTCTACATCCTAGTTGGTGAGTAGCATCTGGGGTCTTAAAAACTGAGAGCGGCCGTCTAAGATACAACTGTTGATATCTTCCTGTCTGGAGCAAAGGAGAATGAAGAAAACCAAAGATTCAAGGAATCAATTAGTTCAAAGGACTAATGGCCCACATGAATCACATCCTCCTCTAGCCTGAGACAAGAAGAACTATATGGTGCCCAGCTACCACTACCAACCCACTCTGACCAGGAACACAATCGAAGGTCTCGGTTAGAAAGGGAGAAAAATGTAGAACAAAAATCAAATTCATAAAAATAGACTAGACTTACTGGTCTGATAGAGACTGGAGGAATCCCTGAGACTATTGCCCCAAGACACCCTTCTAACTTGAAAGATAAGCCATTCCCGGAGGTCACCTTTCAGCCAAATAATAGACAGTCCTATAAAATAAACAATAACACCCATGATGAATGTGCTCCTTAGAACTATCAACTATACAAGACCAAAAGGGCAACATTTCCCCAAAAGCAAAGATGAGAATGCCAAGAGGGGCAGGGAAACCAGACAAATGGAAGCAAAACCCAGGGAGAAAATGGAAAGAGGGCTGACATATTGCAGAGATTGCAACCAATGTCACTGGACAATTTTGGTATGAATTATTGAATGGGAAACTAATTTGCTGTGTAAACTTTCACCTAAAGCACAATGAAGTGTTCAAAAAAAATCACAAACTTTTTTCTAGGTAATAACCATCCTCTCTCACTGAAGGGAACTATTCCTTTGATTGAATGGATTGAAACCATCCACAGACTACAAGCTTTCTTGTTTTTTTATTTGCAATATACCTCAAAGACATTTTCTCCATTACACCAACAATAAGTTTTACCCCACACTACCAAACCAAACCAAACCGGTTGCCATCGAGTCAATTCCGACTCATAGTGACCCTATAGGACAGAGTAGAACTGCCCCACAGAGTTTCCAAGGAGCACCTGTTTGATTCAAACTGCTGACTCCCCATCACGAAACCTTACAGTTCCATATTCTGTCAAGAAAAATGTAGATTCAGTTTTAGTAAAAGTAAATTTTTCACATTTATCATAAAGAAGTCTACTGGGAAGGGCAAGGTATTTCCATGAGCCCTGACACACCAGGCAAAAGACCCGACTGCATGATGACCCAACACACCAGATGAGACCTCAACCAACCAGATGAGATGGTACGCTAGGTGATAGCCCTGAACACCAGCTGAGAGCAAAGCCACCAGGTGAAAGCTGTAACACATCAGATGGTTGGCCTGAGCACCAGGTAAGAGTCCTGACCCAACAAGAGAAAGCCTTGACACACCAGGTGGGAGCTCAATCACCAGATGGGACCTAGAGCCAACAGGTCAGAGGAGAACTTCAGCCACCAGATAAAAGCCTGATCACCAGATGAGAACCCTAACCCACCAAGTGAAAGCACTAACCCACTAGGTGAGAACCTTGACCATCAGATGAGCGCTCCGATACACCAGGTGAGAGCTCTAACACCCAGGGTGAGACCCACTGGCATAGTCTATCCAATGTCGGAAGGACTTTGTGTCCGTGAGGACTTCATGTCAGTGATGTAGTAATTAAACTCCCCTGGCCTTAGCAGTAATTAACAAACTCCATGGAGGTGGCTATCTTCTTTGAAATCAAGTTGTCCTACTTATCTGCACAGTGCTCATAGAATTTACCTCTATGCAGATTTTGGGTTCACCAGACACCATAATCCCATAAGCCAGCAAAGATCTCCAGCCTGCTGCCTGACCCACGGATTTGGGACTTGCTATCCCCCACAATTGTGTGAGCCATGTTCTTGAAGTAAATCTCTCTATATATATTTATATATACGTTTCACTGGTTTTGCTCCTCTAGAGAACCCAGACTAAGTCACGGGGTCACAAGAAAACCAGAAGACTTTAATGATGACGATTGACCATAATCAGGGAAAGTTCTGCCAGATAGATGGGAGTGTGAGACCCTGATCTGCTTTCAAGTGGTCATGTAATGTGGGCATTAAAGTTACTTGAGACATTGAGTACCAGGGTAAGATTACTGTTCCAAATTAGACTGCAGTCATCTGGGTAGGTTTAGGGAGCCTGGGCTTTATTGCTGCACCCGGACCACAAAGGAAAAGAATAGTAGAATCACATCTCAGCTTTATTAAAATGTGACAGAGGCCCTGTGCCGTGGGACGTACTGAATAGGGTAGTTGGTGCTGCTGCTTAGTCAGCTTGTATCACATATGAGTTTTTCAGTTCATTGCTTGCACTGCTGCTGCAGCACTCCTCCAAGCCCAAGATGGTCCAGATGGGGGTCCCCAAGAGACTCACTGGACGCACCATCCATTTGCCCTCTTCTTTGATGTTGCTAGTAAAGAATGGGGGAAGGTTGTGGGAATAAAACACAACGACATTTGGGGTTTCGTGAGAATGGGTGCACCAGGTTTAAGCATTTCTGAGCAAGCTATCCCAGTGTGAGCTACCGTGTCTCAGCTTTTGAGCCCTAAAACTAGGATCATTCCCAAGGGAAGCGGTGCCCAGAGGAGCTCTACCAGAATAGTTTCATCTGCATCCGGACCTGATATAGATCACAAGATCATGGGTGTCAGCCTGATGACGTAATGAGGTGAGACTCTGAAGGTTTGGGCAGGAATGTGAATCATTGGTGCCAGGAGATAACCTGTACTAGATTGTTACAATGATAGCCCCTGATGAACTACGCCTCCTTGTGTCCACACTCCTTTGCAAGGTGACTTTTCTGTGCCCTCCTTCAAGAATGAAGTCTATTTCCTCACCCCCTGAATTTGTGCTAGCTTTGTCACTTGCTTTGACCAGTGGAATCCGATGGAAGTGACCATGTGCAAATTCCAAGGCTAGGACCTAGAGTGGTCTTGCAATGTCTGCTTTGGATATAATTGGAACACTTCCAGCAACATGTGAGAAAGCCCAGGACAAAGGACCATGTGGAAGAGAGGCCCAGCCAGCCCAGGCTCCAGCTGAGGACTCTATGTGGGACCATCCTGGACCCTTCAGTCTCATCTGAGCCTCCAGCTGATACAGCAGCATGAGTAACAGGCGATACTATTAGAAGGAAGCCCCAGTAAACCCACAGAATCATGAAAATGCTTTATGCCATTCAGTTCTGGGATGTTTTGTTATACAGCAAAAGATAACCAATACAGAGATTGGCATCATTTCATTTACAAGGACCAAATGAACCATAAGATGATAGACAGGTGGGTGGGTGGATGGATGAATGGACGGATGGATGCACGGACAGATGGACAGACGGATGGATGGATGGATGGATGGATAGGTAGGTAGATGGATGATAGATAGCTGCTGTCAAGTTGACTCCAACTCAATGGTGACCTTATGTACAACAGAAGGAAACGTTGCCTGCTCCTGTACCATCCTCATGATCACCAGCATGTTCAAGTCCATCACTGTGACTACTGTGCCAATCCATCTCACCGAGGGTCTCCCTCACTCTCATTGGCCCTATACTTCACCAAACAAGATGTCCTCCTCCAGCAATTGATCTCTTCTGATGACAGAGCAAGCAAGTCAGACAGAGTTCTCTTGTGATCCATAAGGTTTTCCTTGGCTGATTTTTAGAAGCAGATCACCAGGCCTTCCTTCCTAATCTGTCTTAGTCTGGAAGCTCTGCTGAAATCTGCCCACCATGGGTCACCCTGCTGGTACTTGAAATACCAGTGGCATAGCTTCCAGCATCATAGGAACACAGAATCCACCACAAATGACAGACAGGTGGTGGAATTGAACCGTACAGGTAGCAAAAAAAAAAGCAAAACAAACAAACAAAAAAAAAGATCATAGCTTTCTACAAATGAAGAAACTGAAATCTGAGCAACAGTGACTTTCTAGGACAGACAGCTAGTTAGTATAGTCTGTCTGAAGCCTGGTTTTCCCCCTGTCAGTTAGGGGCCCTTAGGACAATCACCTAACCTCTCCTTCCTTAGCTATAAATCAGGAATAATTATAATATACGTGCTATTCAGAGCTGATGTAGGGAGCAAATGAAATTCTGTAATAGAATTTTCTTTTCCACGGTAATCCACTCACTATAAATGTATAAGATTCTACTTTTGCATAACTACCCATAGGCTTTGTGATTTTTTTCTTTCCATTTCCTCACTAGAATCAGAAAAATACTTTCGACAGTAAATCATCATTAATTTGAGAAAAGCTAGGGAAGATGTTCTAAGTTAGGAGAGATTTGAATTATTGAAGAGTTTTATATAAATACAGTTTGGGGACACAAAGAATAGATGTAAGAAAGAGATGGGGTTTGGCTATAGTTTAAAAAAAAAGAAGTTTTTTTAACTACTAGCTATGTCGAAAACTGCAATGAACTGCCTGAGTTCCTCATCACTCGAGGCAGATTCCAGTAATGTTTTCACACCCTGGGCAAGAGTATAAATGGAAGCCTACATACTATATTTATGCATTTAAATATTTAAAAGGTATAAATCAGGCTTACAAGCTGTTAAAAAAAAAAAAACATGGTCTCTCCTACCTTGACAAATAAGCCTCCATAATAAATTTCCAGCTTCAAATTGAGATTGCTCAAACTCTTTTGGGCGTCAATCTGGAATTTGGTGGTACAGAAAGATTCATCCTTGCCCAGTCCCCCACACGTGTGTGGCCCCTCTCGGAATCTCAGGACACGCTACCCGCTCATCCAAGTTGCTTCCAAAATCCTCAAATAGCTATCCTTTGGCCATTCCTTTGGCCTAAGGGTACACAGTGGCAAGGAGGCTGCCCTCCGGCCTCCACTGAGGCATATGCTCTTGCCCTCTGGATTCCTCCCTCTACAAGGAGTGATTAGCTAGGGGAGGACCAGAGCAGGCCTTCTAAAGGAGCAGAGACTGGATCACCATTTACGAAGTGTCTTACAGAAGAGACTCATGCTCAGTAGAGGGTTGGACTACTTCCCATCTTGATGCATCTTCCAACTTTGACTTTTTATAATTCTATTACTTTCAAATATTATGTAACAAGTGAGCTAAACGATAGTCTTTTTAATCACCTCATATGCATGCAAAAGCTGGACAATAAAAAAGGAAGACAGAAGAATCGATGGCCTTGAATTGGGGTGCTGGAGAAGACTATTGAATATACCATGGACTGCCAGGACTAACAAGTCAGTTAAAAGAAGCGAGGATGGAAAGACTTCCGCTAGCTTACATTAGACACATTATCAGGAAAGACCAGTGGCTTTAAAAAGGCATCATGTTTGGTAAAGTGGAGGGCCAGTAAAACAAGGGAAACCCTCAATGAGCTGGGTTGACAGTATGGCTACAACAATGAACGCAAACATACCAACGATCATGAAGATGGCACAGAACCAGGAAACATTTCCTTCCATTATATATAAGGTTGCCATGAGTCGAGTCAGAGCTGACTCAGCTGCAGTTAACGACAACAAGAAATGTATAAATGGGTGCATGTACATAAAATTAACTAAATTTTAAAACCGTAGTTCACAGTAATCTTATATTACAAAGCAATGCACCACAAACCCCAAATACAAGAGCCTTGATTTTCACACACTAGGAATTAAACATCTCATACATAAATTATCATCCTTTCTTAATTAATAGGGCCTGAATCATATTTGACATATTTATGACTGTTGCAAAACATCTAAAATACTTTCAATGTTGATGTTCGTAAAATATAAACCAGAACAAAATCATCATACATAGATCCCCACTTTACCCAGGACACGTCTGGTTTATGCCTACAGTCCTGCAGAGTCATTAATATTGCTCCCTTTCAGTCTCAAAAATGACCTGGTTTGGATGATAAATTATATGATCATTCTACTTACGGATGTCAGCCGACATCCCCCAGATCTCTTTTCACTGCTATGAGAGCACCTATGAACCAGAAATATTCACATCTAATTGGAATAGTTTTTAAATGGAAGGACTTCTAAGATCACCCATCTCTACGTAAGGATTCTCAGGACTATGGACGTTTTATGCAACCCATCCAGGTTCAAGAGGCAGACTCTTAACCTTAAGTATACTGTGCTGCTTTCTTTATTACAAACGTTGAATTGAGCCTTTATAGTAGAATATTCTACTTAATGGGAATAATATTTTGGCATATTTAAAAACATATATTTTAGTCTCTGTTACCCCATTTTCTTAATCATCCCATTACTCCCCAATCAAAATTCTTGGAAGCCCAATGCAAATCATCTTTGGGGAAAATCCTTTTTGCCCCTGAGGCTAAGCCATGAAGCTTGGTGTCCCCAGAGAAAAAGAAGGACAAGGCAGGGGGTGATTTCCCACCAAAGAAAAAGAAAGTAAAAAGATCAATCTTTCAAGGCCAAGAGAAATTTGGAAAGAGAAAACCTGGGTCAGGATAAGGAGATGAGATGTCTGAGACTTCTCTTGCTCTTCCCCTCTTGGAGAGGTTCCCCAGGGAAGTGTGTAGCGAAAACCTCTAGAAACGTATGAAGCTACTGACCTACACCCCCAGGTATACCCTGAGCGAGACTGCAGACCTTCAGGGTCTTGGCTGAGGAAGCAGTCTCCACTTAAGGAACCTACTTCCTAGCTCCACTACAGGGGACTTCCTGCAGAAATTTGTATCAGCCCAGCAACCAACAGTTACCAGGGTGGCGGGTGGGGGCTGGCACACTCTGAACAGACCCCTAGAGAGGTCTGCCTTGTTGATTTCAGAGCCTCACCCATTGTACAGTGGTTAAGAGCTCGGTTGTTAACCAAAAGGTCGGCAGTTCGAATCCACCAGTGCCTCCTTGGAAACCCTATGGGGCAGTTCTACTCTGTCCTATAGGGTCACTAGGAGTTTTATTGGTAGTATGTTGACTATGACAGCAGGCCTCAAGTAAGTCACTGGCTTCCTAGCTCACAGCAGCCTCAGTCAGCAGTTCTCAGCACTGACCAGAAGGGGTGGCAGGCAGACCCAAACCGACTGCCAGAGAGATCTGTCCTGTTGATTTTAGGGGCCTGTGCTATGAGGTGTGAAGGCAGGCAGAGGGCTGGCTGTAGGAGCAAGCTCTGCTGCAGAGGGCCTTCTGTAGCAATTCTCAGCAACCTGGCAGCCAACAGTTACTGTGTGGGGGTGAGGCTGGTATCCTCAGAAGGGACTTCCAGGGAGGTCTGCCTTGTTGGTTTCAGAGTGCTAGTGGAAGTATGCTGCTAGTATGTTGACTGTGGGAGCAGGCTTCACTTAAGTGGCACGCTACCTAGCTTACAGCAGCCTCAGTCCGTAGTTCGCAGTGCCAACTGGAAGTGGTGGCAGACAGACCTGAACTGACTCTCGGAGAGATCTGTTCTTCTGATTTCAGGATCCTGAGCTATGGGGTAGATAGGGTGCTGGATGTGGGAGCAGGCTCCACTGCAAGGGTAGCAGTATGCAGCAGCCAGGCATTGGACAGTTATGGGTGAGAGGGGCTGGCATGCTACGAAAGGACCCCCAGGGATGTCTGCCTTGTTGATTTTAAAGCAGAAGCTTGGAGCCCTGTCTCTTTGCACAGGCAGATGGCATGGTGGCTGGGAAGCAGCTCCTTTACTGGGGCCACTTCCCCAGTTCACACCAGCCAGAGGCCCATGTGGCTGGGGGAAGGGGCAGGAATGGTGGGTAAGCAATGTTCCTACTGTATATGACTCATCATTGACTCATTGACTCTTGCCATTTGCAGTTCCCTGCTGCTGTCCTCTGCTGCCTGCTTCAGAGTACCCTGAAAGCTCAGCACTATTTTCTTGTATTTCTTGGTGCATTTGTGAAGGAGGGTTGGAACAATGATCAGTTTACGTCACCATCTTTCCAGAATCCCATCCCTTCTTGCATTTTAAATATTAATATGGGATCATTTGTTCCGTCAGTTCACTCAGTATCTTTCTAGATGCATCTAATCTGCTGTTTAATCCATGGTCAATTTGATTGTCTCTGTCTGAATATTTCAATCTGTTCTTTTAATTCATTTAAATAGATTCTACATCTAATAATATTCTACATATTATATTCTACATCTAATAATTCCAATATCTGTCGTCTTTGCTGGTCTAATTCTGCAGTGTTTGTGGCTGTTGAATTTTCCTTATAAAGTCTTGCTTCCACATGTCTTTAATGATCTATGACTTTGTGCTATTGTTTGGAACTTTATCAGGAGGAATTGTTTGAGGCGTGGTATAAAGTGCATTCTTTTTAAAAGAGTGTTAACTTTGATACCAGGCATCTGGGCACGCCAATAGCTAGGAGCCACTGAAAATTCATTTTTTGCTTTAGGTTGTTCAGGCAAAGATGTAATGTGAAGGAAGGTCCCAAACTCACATAGTAAGATTGTATTAGGAATTACCAGACAAGATTCTTTTTTTTCCCCACTCTGTCCAGAATCAAATCCAACATCAGTATGTATCCACACTGCCTCCCTCTTAAAGCCATTTTATCTCATGTTCACCCATAAATGGGCTCACCCATGAGAATTCTTTACTTTGTGGGCATTTCTAATCTGACCTCCCGCTCTGTGAGGGCTCAAAGTTTTCATTTGTCCCTATGTTTGGCAGTTTACCAGTTGCTGTCAAGCGGACTGCAACTCATGGGGATCCTGTGTGTACAGAGTAGAAGTGCTGTCCATAGGGTTTTCAATGGTTGGTTCTTCAGAAGTAGATCCCTAAGCCTTTCTTCTGGGTGGACTCGAACCTCCAACCTTTTGGTTAGTAGCTGAGCACTTTAACTGTTTGCACCACTCAAGAACTCCATCCCCTGAATAAAGAACACCAAAGACACAAGGAAAGTATTAGCCCAAGAGACAGAATGGGCCCCATAAACCAGAGACTTCATCAGCCTGAGACCAGAACTAGATGGTGCCCGGCTACCACCAATGAACGTCCTGACAGGGAACACAACAGAGAGTCCCTGATGGAGCTGCAGAAGAATGGGTTGCAGAACTCAAATTCTAATAGGTAGACCAGACTTAATGGTCTGACTGAGACTGGAGGTACCCCAGAAAGCATGGCCCCTGGACTCTCCATCAGCCCAGAACTAAAACAATTTCCGAGGCCAACTCTTCAGACAGGGATTGGACTGGACTGTGGGACATAATGTGATACTCGTGAAGAGTGCGCCTCTTAGCCAAGTATATACAAGAGACCAAAGGGGCAGCTTCTGTCCAGAGGTGAGAGGGGAAGGCAGAGAGGGTTAGGAGCTGGTTGAATAGACATGGGGAATCAGGGGCAGAAAGGAGGAGTGTGCTGTCGCAGAATGGGGTGAGCAATTAGGGTCACATAACAATGTATGTATAAAATTTTGTATGGGAGACTAACTTGAAACGTAAACTTCTTTTAACTACAACAATTAAAAAAAAAAAAAAAGGATACAAAAATAAGAACTCCATCCCCTAAGCATGGCCCAGTAATGCCCAGGCTCTAAGTCACCAGGAATTGCCATAGACCATTCACAGGTACTAGCACCAGTGAAAATACACTTGGTGGATTTTCAGTTTCTTCTTGCTCCTTGACTCTAAATAATTACTTTTCTAGCTCATCCATGAATTTTTAATCTAGCATTATCTAGCGTTTGCTGAACTGAGAAGGATTTCTGTGAGTATCTAGACTTCTATATTGCTGGAAACAGCAATGTATTCATTCTTTTTCTAAAATAGCAATAACCAAAAAAAAAAAGAGGGCAGGGGGAGAAAAAATCAAATACATGAATGAGTTGGCCAAGGCACACAGAGAAAATTTGAAAAGATATCAACTAAGTTAATGTAACAGATGGATAAATACGTTTTAAAGGCAAAGATGTCCCAAGAACTCTCATTGTCTGGAATAAAACCAGAAGCTGCAAAGAAAAAACAATATCTTTAGAGTCATCATGAAAATTTAGCATATGTGGAAGCAAAAGGAAGCCGGAAAGAAACCTAAAACCAGTGAAATAAATTAACAACTAAAGAGGGGAATGGAACCCTGGTGGCACAGTGGTTAAGAGCTCAGCTGCTAACCATAAAGGTCGGCAGTTCGAATCCACCAGGTGCTCCTTGGAAAGCTTATGGGGCAGTTCTACTCTGTTCTATAGGGATGCTATGAGTTGGAATCAACTTGATGTCAATGGGTTTGGTTTTTTTGGTTTAAAGAGGGGAAAGGGAAAGGGGAGAGAATTATACTACATTCCAACTGGCAAAAAGGAAAAGGATATGAAGTCAGTAAGAAAAATTATGAGACGCATCTTGAAGTTTACACACACATACATAGGATCTCTGAAAAGAAGGTAGATGTGCTTTCCATCTGGAAAACAAAAAACCAGAATTAAAAAAATTTTTTTTTTTTTTTAACCAACTAATCATATGAAATCATACTGATGTGACTAAAAGCTGAAAATATCTTAGAGTGCTTTCCAGCTCTTAAAGTAGTTTCTTAATTTAATCACTCTCAAGGCATGGGATGAGAACATAGCCCACATGCCACCAATAAAACATCCCCCAAGTCCCACTTTAAACAAAGAATGTATTCACTTACATTGACTGGGTTAAGGCAGGCCTGTCAGTTCCCAGAAGGTCAGAGCCTAAGAAAAGTGTTCTGTTAGGACCAGATCAAAGAGGCATCAACCGTAAGTGACACTGTCTTATTTGAAAACACGAGTCTGTTTTTAGAACTGGTTCAAACTTGCTGAAAGTAGGACAGGCTTTCTCTTATTGCTGACTCAGTTCGTTACAGAGCCGAAAAGTACAAAGTCCGTGTTATGTGGTCCTGCCACTTGGACGCACAACGGTAACAGCAGCCCCCATGTGTGAGGGGTCTGCTGGCACAATTAGGACACTTGATGTGCATTGGTAACCTCTTCAGACGGCTCTCCGTGCAGATGAGGACTCTGAAGATAAAGGGGGATTAATGAAACTTGGGGGACACTGGTAGTTCAGTGGTAGAATTCCTGTCTTCCATGTGGGAAATCCGGGTTCAATTTCAAGTCAATGTATCTCGTGCTCAGCCACCACCAGTCTGTCAGTGGAAGCTTGCATGTTGCAAGTTTCAGCAGACCTTCCAGACTGTGATAGACTAGGAACAAAGGCTGGGCAAGCGACTTTTGAAAGTCAGCCAATAAAAATCCTAGGGTTCACAATCCACCAGCAATTGGGATGGCGCAGGACTGAGTAGGATTTTTTTCCATTGTTCATGGGATCGCCATGAGTCAAGGGCTGAGTCCATGGCAGGTAACGACAATGAAACTTGAATGAAAACTTCCCGTGTTACCAGATGACAAAGAGAAGTGATTACTTCCCCAAGGTCACATTCTTCTGATAATCATCTTTTAAAATAATATTTGCTTTTTGGCTAAGATTTATTAGAAAATCCATACTGGCATTTTAAAATAAAAATCATACCTATCTGATAACATTTCAAACCGTGAATTGTGCATAGATACATTTTCTGAGTATCGTTACAGAAAGAAATATTTTTATTCACATACTATATCAAAATATTCATAGGATATGCATTCTTAAAGTAAATCGATATATAGATTTTTAAAAAATTCATCCCAAAGTAACACAAATATATAAACCTTGCTATTTGGTTTAACATATTAGGTAAGGGAATTGTCCCTATCAACATTACAGATGTAAAATATTTTTTCAGCTGCTGCATAATAGTCCCTCATATGGATGAATCAACAGTGTATCTAGTTCCCTGTGACAAATACGTTTATTTTTTCCAGATGTTGTGGTTACGATTTACTTTTATACACAGGGCTGCAAAGAATGTCTTTTTGCACGTTTATTGGTGTACTTTTTCCAGGACACACTTGAATGAAATGCTGTCTGGGTTCTTATTTCACTGAGTTGTCTGGTTTTGTCTATTCCTGGTTGATTTCCATGACTGTTATATCTGTTAGGATTACTAAACAAAGGACAAGTAAGAGGAAGGATGTGGGAATGTTGTTTTTTAAGGTGGTTGCTCAGAAGTCGAAGATGCTATTTGCCAGAACTATATTTAGCTGCAAGAAAGGCTTGGGAATGCCATATTTTGGCAGTATATATTGCCGTCCTGAATTAAATAGATCATATTACTCAGGAGAAGGAAGATAATGGATATTAGATAAACACCTAGCAGATGCTGCCACAAAAGACTTTGTGAATTGGGAGAAAGCAATTTGTCATGGAAATTTTAATATTATTTTATCCAGTTGAAAACTATATGATGATTAGAATCATGTCAAATTTTAGATTAATTTGGAGAAAGTAGATGTCTTTATATTAGGTCAATATTTCTTTTTAATGTGTCTTCTTACCCAAGAATTCAATATTTTCTTCCTTCCTTTCATTTTTGTTCTTTCTTCCTTCTTTTCTATCTCTTTCCTAAGCCTTTTTTTTTACTATTCCTTGGTACAGTAGCAAAGTTTGAGCTGTATGTTTCTTGTACATGCCTTCTTAAATTCAGTCATAAGAGATTTAATATTTTCATTTTATTCATAAATGGTATTGTAATGTAAATATTTTCCACCATTGCAATTCCTAATTTTATTGTGATGCATATAAGAAAGCTAATTTTGTTTTTATATTGAATTTATACCCAGCTCGCTTACTGATTTCTATTCTGTTTTTTAGTTGATTCCTTGGGTTTTCTGGCTAAGCAATCATATCATTTATTATTAATGATTATTTTGCCTCCTGCATTTCAACATTTTTAATCACTTACATCTTTTTCTCACCTAGCATCATAAACTAGTTCTTAGAGGATAAATATGACTTGAGTATACAGAAGTTATCAAGAAGGAGTGAAGGAAGACGAAAGACTACAAATAGATGTTTAACAGTTTTAGCAGGGATGTCATTGGCTAAAAGGGAAAACAAAGGGGCAAATCACAAAGATCATATAATGGAAAAATCCAACAAGACTTGAGACTGAGTGAGGCAGAAGTCAAAGAAAAGACAGCAGTTAAAACTGAGTGTCTATCAAGAATGATGGTACCTCTGCCAGATGAGGTTGAGAAAGTTCTTTAAACGGAGAGGTCTATCAAGTACATACACTGGTACAGAATTAAATAACCCCTGACATGGCTATTTAACAGCTATGTGTCAGGCGCTACCCTCAAGATGCTTATACACCCACTCCTCACTTACCAACATGGTTAGGCTCCAAAGGCCAGGTTGTTATGGGAAAAGTGGCGTTATTGGAGGGTCTGGGCCATGTCCCCTCTTTGGTGCTGGTGTCCTCCTCCCCCAGTCACTCACCACCCATCAAGCACCCCCAGCGCATCTCTGGATGCACGTGGCGCAGCAGTCTCCCCACCACGTGGAGCCCACGGGGGTTGGGGGTGGTGGTGGTGGTGGCCCGGGGTTGCTCGGCACCGCTGGAGCAGCGGGGCCCACCATCACCTGGCTGCACTCCATGCCTTGGTGTGTACCCCTGCACCTTGCTTCTCCACCTTCCTGCTCTGCTAGCCCAGGAGATGGGTCTCGGCCATAGACGGCTCCCAGGCCTGTGGGCAGGTGAGGCCTGGCCATCTGGGCCCAGTGAAGGCTGCAGAGGTGGCAGAGAGTCCTCTTGGAAGAAAAGGCTTCCAAAACCCCTGCCCGACTCCTGCAGCCCCGGCTCCCACCACCTCTTTGAGACTCAGTCTTCCTGCCTCCTGTGTGCCACCAACCTGTCCCACAGTCATTGTCGGCCCAGCCCAGGTCCTCTGCCTGACCCAGGTAATAGGAACTGCTGGCGGCCTGCGCCACCTTGCTCCCTCTCACAAACCTCGCCCTCCCTCTCCTCCTCCCCCTCGCCTTGGCTGTTTATGAACTCACAAAATAGTTGGATAGTAGATTTTTTATGATTGTCATAAATGTGAAATGTTGTATAACGAGATAGTCGATAAGTGAGGAATAGGTGTAGTTTTATTAGGGTGCATTGCAACTTTACAATGATCTCCAGTGTCTTTCAAATTGTTTTTAAACTGCATCTTGGTTGAAATAAAATTCTACTTTGGATCAAAAAACTTGTGCAATTCAAAAATTTATAAGTATTACATAGACACGAGCATCTGAAGATTGCTCATGGTATAGGATATGTATTGCAAAGACATAAATTGTGATTAGAGATGTACATTACAAATGTGTTTCAAAGACATCTGTTGGAAAGATACAAAGCTTGCTGCCATTTCACGTATTTGTGCATTACATTGTCCAATGTACTTCCAAAAAAAGGAGTATATAAATATATAGACTAATCGTATATATATATACATATGGTTAGAAATATATATACATATACATATTTATTTCTAACCATATATATATATATAGGATTAGCTCAAAATTAATTGTGCTTTCCAAAGATACTTTTACTTCAAGGACAAATCAGTGTCACTTGATTTTCTAATACTTGTGCATTTAAGAAGGAACATTTCAAGCACACATGTAGCTTTAAGTATTAGTTTTGAAAAATTTTGCATTTTCCATTTCTAAGACAGATGTATTTTCAAAGGTACAGGATATATTTCAAGATGAGTATATTTAATAGGCAACTTGAAGGGAAATGGTTATTTCAAAACCTACACTTCATGGACTGTACATTGTAAATACACTTCTTGGTTTCAAAGATAGCTGCTCTTGAAAAACACATATGTATCTCAAACACATTTCAAGAAAATATACATTTCAAAGGCACGAACATTACATGTGCACTTCAAAGACACTTGAAAGGAGGTGTGGCTGGACAATCTTTTGCTAATAACTCAGAAAGATCAAAAGGTCAGAGTACTCAGTCATGCAAAAGACTCTTGGAAGAGGTTTAATGTGTGATTAATGGATCTGCTCAGTTTTCTCAGCAGAACGAAAATACCTCGAGGGAAGACAGAGCAGTTGGCAAGCAAAAGTAGAAAGCGCCTGTTATTTAAGCATAAAAATACAGTAGTTTTCCCAACTGAATTTTGACATTGTTTGTTACCAGGGACTCCTTTTTCCTTTTATTTTCTCTCTTTTGGAACAGAAATGTCTATAACTCCTGTTCCATACCTATTGCGCCATTGTATTTTGGGAGCCAGTAACTTGTTGCTTTGGTTTCACGGATTCTCAGATGGAGAGCAATTGTGCCCCGGGAGGAAACACACTGAAAGTCTCCTCCATACCTAATTTAGATGTTTTAGAAGATAAGATTTAGGATTTTGAGTTGATGAGATTTAGATGAAATTTTGAACTTTGAGTTAAGGCTGTGATGGGTTGAGAATTTGGAAGACCTTGAGATAGGGGTATTTTGTATGTAAGATACATGTGTATTTAAGGGATCCAAAGGACAGACTACAGCAGGCAGAATAATGGCCCCCAAAGATGGCTATGCCCCAATCCCTGGAATCTGTGAATATATTATATCACATTACATGGCAAAGGAAAACTAAGGTTGATAATCAGCTGACCTTAGGACAGGATGATTATCCCAGTTTATCTGGGTGGGACCAATGGAAGGGGCTGCATAGGTCCGGCTCACTATTATTACTCCCCATTACTAACCCCTGCATTGTCTCATGATCTTGTTTTTCTTTCCCATTCCAGTCTCTATTAAAAGTTTAAGATTAACCGACGTTCCTCCTTGGAGGGTGGAAAACAAGTGATAATGATCTAGGAATGAAAAACTGAACAAAGCACCCATCTTGGGACAAGAAAACCAGGATGTCGCCAGATAACTCCCAAGAAAAGATGAACTCATCTGGAACATGACCACCTCAAGGGGGAACTAACACAAACTTCTAAGACTCATAATCCTGTCCCTATAAAACCCTTTGGCCTATCTCCAGTGGGGGAGATGGATTTTTGGAGGAATCTATTCCCCTGTGTCTCCTATATATCGATATATAATAAAACTCTTGCTGCTCACCTCACCCCTGTCTCAGAATTGGCGATTGTGGCAGGTGGCTCCAATCTGAGTTATTGTGGTAACACCAACGTAACCACAATTGTCTTTACAGTGAAAGAGGGAAGCAGAACAGTACAGAATCAGAGAAACACAACGTGAGAAGGATTAAACCTGCAACTGCAAGCTTTGAAGATAGAGGAAAGGGTGCTGTAAGCCAAGGAATACAGGCAGCCTTTAGAAGCTATGAAAGGCAAGGAAACAGATTCTCCCCCTAGAGACTCCAGAAAGGAACGAAGCCCTGCTGACACCTTGATCTTAGCCGATGAGACCTCTGTTGGACTTCTGGTCCGCAGAACCGTAAGATAATAAATATGTGCTCTTTTAAGCCGCTAACAGCAATTTGTTACAGCACCAATAGAAAACTAATACATGACCTAGGGTAAAATCACCACAAAGTTATAGTAAAGCAAAAAGAAAGATTTGATTGGGGGTATGTTCAAAGAGGCAAAAGTGAGAAACAGACAAGCATGCTACCAGAGCCTTATCTGCCCGAGTCCAAGGATTTGGCATGAAACCAGCTGCTTCTCGCGTCTGAAATGGGCTTGGTCACCACTCAACGATGTATGTCCAGTGATTTTCTTTCCTCGGCATGGGTCTTTTGGTTCCTAGGCAATACTTATTATGGGATAGGACCATCTGGTGGTCAACCTAGTCTCTTTCTGTGCATGTCCAGGATTCTAATTTTAGCTGGTTGATCTGAAAGACAGCTGCAAGTGGAAAGATTAGGAGGAAGCAGACAACATTGCCCTTAAATTTTAACCGCAAGTGTAGTAAACAATATTTCGTGGTTGACACCATTCTTTTTCTAGTAACTGATATAACTTGTTGCTTAAGGCCTTTTCTGTCCCTAGCTGGTCTCAGTTGGTCCAAAAAATCTCACTATTTTAAATGCTAATAAAAAAAAAGTGTGGAAAATATGTGGGTCTTTTGTACTCTGTCAAAATTTGTTTACGTGAAAAGTTCCCTAAAAGATGTTTTCTAAGATTGTCCTAGCTATTGTTTGTGTACCTCAGGGCCCAGTTGATGTGTCTTTCTGAGTCTTTGTGAGTCTAGCTTCAGCTGGTTCATATTCTTTATATTCAAGACAGAGAATAATGGCTCCAATTTTAACTCCTAAGTCATACACCTTATCTTTGCATAACTAAGAGCCAACAAGAGTGCCTCTTGAAGAATAAGGAATGCTCCCAAAGTGCTTATCCACTTCTACCTACATAGAGAAACAGTTGGCATGCAATTTAGACTTAAAAAGGGCTCATTTGTCAAAATTTGGAAATAAATTGACCATTTTTACCAATGAGCATAGTTTCTAGTTTCCTTCCATGTGCACAAACACACTTATGTTGGGGATGGGTACAGTCTTTTTTTTTTTTAAACTAAGCCATTAAAAAAGAAAAAGTAAAGGACGGGGAACGGGAGAAAGCGGAAGGAAGGAGGGAGGGGAGAAGAAGAGAAGAGAACTCTAGAGATGAATTTCCAATTTCGAAAGTTTCATCTCTCTGCCAAATACCAAAATTGAATTTTGCTTCAAGGAATCTATGCTCTGTTGGAACTATTTCCACTGTGACAGCTGCTAAACCACCTAGGGAGGGGTTATCATTTTATTCTAAAATCTTCTTTGTAAGAAGTCTTCAGCCAAATCAACCAAAGCAGCCCATTCTTAACATTCCTCATTTTTGTTATTCAAATCATCCCAGTAGGTGGAGAGGGAGTATTTACTGGGCCAAATGTATAAAATTTGCATAGCAAAGGGATGGCAGCCTTGTTATTACCATAATAATATAAAATCGTTCAGCAAATATAAGTGAAGTTGTGAATATAACAGTATTCTCAATCTGAAAGTGTCATTTTAGACACCCAATTATAATATATAGCAGCTAGGCAGACTTTTAAGAATAAACTAAGAAGTTGCTTTTTATAAGAAATGTAGTTTACCAGAGAAACTAAAAGGACTTTTTTTCATAACTTTTTAATACAAAATCATAGTTGACAATGATGAGCCCCCACCTGGGTTAGAATGCAAAATGTGAGAAATACTAGAAAAAAACTGGTGGTTATAAGTATCTCTAGAATTTTCCAACTTTTTTATTTATTGAAATAATTTTGAATGATTTTTAAATGAGTTTAAGTTAATAAAAAGTGATCAGATGTAAAGTCTGGTACTTCTAGATGCTTCTTCATAAATCTTCTGCTACCCAGTCATTCAAGAGAATGACCCAGAGAAGGGAGGAATGAGAGAAGGAGGGTGACTTTCAGAGAGAAGTAGAAAGGAGATGAAGAGGCAAACATTGAGTCAGAGTAAAGAAGGAGAGAAATCAAAAGGGAATGAAAGAGAAAAGAAGATGTAGAAAGGGAGGAAGAACCAGCAGCCATCTTGATCTCCAACTTACAGATCCCCACTTTGGTGGTGACGCTCTTTTACAGATTGAACTGTGTCCTCCAAAAATTTGAGTTGATGTCCTAACCACCATAACTGTAAATATGACTCTGTTTGGGAAAAAGGGTTTTCTTTTGTTATGTTAATTAAGACATATTACGTAAGGTAGGTTCTGAAGATAACACCTTCTGAGTCGTGTCTTATAAAAGTGCAGAATCGACACAGACACACATAAGGGAAGATAGATGCCAGGTGAAGATGTGTTCGTAAGCAGCCAAGGAAAACCAAGAATTACCATGGCTACAGAAGCCGAAAGAGAAAAGAACTTTCCTCTAGAGCCCAAAAAGAGTGGTGGGAGAGCACCTAGTCCAGCTGACGCTCTGAGTTTGGACTTGTAGCATCCAGAACTGTAAGAAAACAAAATTCTGTTCTTTAAAACCACTCACTTGTGGTATTTTTGTTACTGCAGCTCTAGGTACCTAAGACATACCCTTCTCTCGGTGTGGTCTTCCATCCAGCAAGGCTACAAAGGCCTGTCCATTGCTGCCTACTCTATCACTGTCTTATCGCCTAGAGGCAGGATCTGAAGGATGCGTCGAGAAATCCGAATATGTGGGGTTGGAGGAGAGCAGGGTGGGCTCCCTCCATAGGGAAAAAATCCAGGTCTCCTCATCACCCCAAAACTAGCAAAAGTTTCAGAGCGAGAAGACCTCATAGTCAGCACATTTCTGGCTTCTGAGTAAATGCTGGTGGGAGAGTGTGTCCTACATACTCCTATTTTCTGTTCTTCATCTGGACGAAGAAGCCAGGGTGTCTCTGGGCTACTTATCACTCCACAAGCCTTTGTATGCTTTAAAAGGAAAATACAAAGAACTCCCAAGATCTAAAAAACCCATTGCCGTCAAGTCAATTCCAACTCATAGCAACCCAATAGGACAGACTAGAACTGCCCCACAGGGTTTCTAAGGAGCAGCTGATGGATTTGAACTGCCAACCTTTTGGTTAGCAGCCATAGCTCTTAACCACTACGCCACCAGGGTTTCCAAGGAAAGCTTCCCGACCAGGAATTGAACCAGGGCCACAGCGGGGAGAGCACCAAATCCTAACACTAGACCACGAGGGAGCCTCGGGTGAGGGTCTTCAAAAAGGGACAGCATGATTTAATATGATTCCATTGAAAAGGGACAGAAGACCTGGCAAACACTGTTCTCTGGAAACACTGGATATTTTGTCCTTTTCTTCTTTTCCTCAATGTCTATTCTTAAACATGTGGTAAGCTCTGTAAGGTGTATTTTACAGCCCTGGTGGTGCAGTGGTTAAGCGTTCAACTGCTAACCAAAAGATCTGCAGTTCAAATCCATAAGCCACTCCTTGGAAACCCTATGGGGCAGTTCTACTCTGTTTTATAGGGTCACTATGAGTCGGAATCAACTTGACCGCAACAGGTATGGTTTTGTGGGGGAAAATACCTGGAGCCCTGGTGGTGTAGTGGTTAAGAGCTACAGCTGCTAACCAAAAGGCTGGCAGTTCAAGTCCACCACGTGCTCCTTTGAAACTCTACGGAGTAGTTCTACTCTGTCCTATATACTCGCTATGAGTCAGAATCAACGGGAATGGGTCTTCAGAGTCCCTAGATGGCACAGTTAAGCACTTCACTACTGGCTGAAAAGTAGTGTTTTTTCTTGTGTCACAGTATTCTCTCTCTGTCTCTCTCCTTTTGTTTGTTTGCATCCTTAGGAGCCCTTGCTTGATGAAAATTCCCTTTGTTTTGCTCACACGGAGCGAGGTTACATCTTCCAAACACTGAGAAAGCTCTAGTCTGCTGAGGACGCTTCTCCAGTGCTCTCTGCTGTAATGTTTTGATCCTCTCCTCAAACTCTTGTCAGTGGGCTCTTTGGAGGGTAGGGTGTTACACACACGTGCTCAGCCCACTGCATTGGTCAAGAGTCCTGGAGGTGCATTTGTGCAGTCCTGAGACCAGCCAGGGACAGAAAAGGCCGTAAACGACAAGTTATGTCGGCAAAAAAATTTTCTAGAAGAAGAATGGTGCAAATATTGTTTGCTTCCTCCTAATCTGTCCGCTTGTAGCTTTCAGATCAGCCAATTAGAATAGAATCCTGGACATGCGCGGTAAGAGACCAGGCTGACCATCCGATGGCCTCATCCCGGAACCAAAATCACCAGACGCACGTCATCGAGGGGTGATCTAGCCCATTTCCGAAGCGAGAAGTCTGTCAGCCACTTCCTTGCCAGAATCCTACCCTGACCCCTTTTTTGAATATATATGAAGTTAATGGATATGTATGACTTCCCCTTTCCCATGTGGTATAAAACTGCACCCCCAGCCGTTTGTTCGAGGCGAGACTGCTTTTGGGGAGGAACCCCGCCTCTCCATACTCGCCGCGAGTAATAAACTATGCCTTGCTTTAAATCCGCTTGACTCTTACTCTTAACGGGAGTACAAGCAGAGAACCCATTGCATTCCGATTACAGTCTTGCAACACTTTCTGGAAAACCAAGGGAAATAGCCTGTCAGACAACAGTAGCATGAATGATCCCCCTCCAAGCCCTTCATGTGGGCTACACTGCAGGAACAGTTAAAGGAAGCAGCTCCTGAGACTGTAATTTTTAAAAAATTTTACCATTAGCATATATTAATTTGATTTTTAAAAACTATGCAGCACAGATGGTTTACTGGGGAAAGAACTATGTAAAAGACATTGCAGGGCGTATTACTGGATATGGGTGAAGCATGAATAAGAAAAAGAATATATGAACCTCTTCTGCCTCTTATTATTTTCCTATCTTTTGAGAATATGAAACAAGAGGAGGCATAGACAAGTGTAATCTGGACTCTGACATGCGCTGCCTGTGCTAGAAGCCAGCCACACAGCCTACTCACTGCACAGCTTTGGTCAAGTTATTTGAATTCCCTGTCCCTCCATTTCCTTATCTGTAAAATGAAGAAAGTAATAGTAAGCACTTCCTAGAGTTGTTATGATAATCAAATTAATTAATATATGTAAAGTACTTATAATGATGCCTGGCACTGAGTAATTGTCATGGATTGAACTGTGTCCCCCAAAAATATCTGTCAACTTGGCTGATTCCCAGTATGGTATGATTGGGTACCATTTTGTAATCTGATGTGATTTCCTTACGTGTTATAAACTCTGTCACTATGATGTAATAAGACAGATTAGCGGCAGTTATATTGATGAGGTCTACAAGATAGATAGTGTCTTAAGCCAATCTCTTTTGAGATATAAAAGAGAGAAGCAAGCAGAGAGACACAGGGACCTCATACCACCAAGAAAGCAGTGCCGGGAGCAGAGCGTGTCCTGAGGTTCTTGCGCTGAGATGCTCCCAGAACAAGGGAAGACTGATGCATCACAAGGACCTTCCTCCAGAGCCAACAGAGAGAGAAAGCCTTCTCCTGGAGCTGACGCCCTGAATTTGGACTTGTAGCCTGCTAGACTGTGAGAGAATGAGATTCTTTCTCTTGTTGAAGCCATTCACTTATGGTATTTCTGTTATAGCAGCACTAGATCACTAAGACAGTAAGCAATCAATAAATGGACCAAAATTTGGAGAACCCCAAGACTGATTATTACTGTAAGTAATGGACCCTCTGTCATGCAGGGTGTCCCTGGATGGTGCAAAGAGTTGAGCACTCAGCAACTAACTGAGAGACTGGATGTTCAGCTTCACCAAGAGGCACCTCAGAAGAAACGCCTGAGGATCTACTTCTGAAAGGTCACAGCCATTAAAAACCCTATGGGGCACAGCTCTACTTAGACACACATGGAGTCATACTGAGTTGGAATCAACTCAAAGACACCTAGATTTTTGTTTTTGTTTTGTGCCACAAAAAAGGGACATCAAGGGGGGCTTTTAAGTTCTGGATCCACACAGAAGAGATTCTTCCCTCCAGAGACTGAAAATGACCTCCCTGGTCCAGGAAAGTGGGCCTCAAGGACAGCCCACAAACACACTTGTGTGGAACAGGGCTTTGGCTTCATGGATGAACAGCCATGTCCAAGGCTGTCCAAGGCACAGATGAAGGTGCCATCGAGATTGAGAAGCAGACTCTGCAGATGGAAGTCAGCAAATCAGATAAAAGATCACAAAGCACTTGAGGACATGAGGAAGAGGGTCCTGGCTGAGGTGACACAGACCCTGCTTCCCTGACCAGCTCCCAACCAAGAGGACCTGGACGATCCTGCTTATACTCCTTCAGTTCATTATTGAGCAGTATGTTTATTAAACATATGAGGCCCTTAGATTAGAAGGCACTCAACACATAGTGGCCACAACAACGGACTGGAGCATACTATCTTGGTCATCTAGTGCTGTTATAACAGAAATACCACAAGTGATGGCTTTAACAAAGAGAAATTTATTTTCTCACAGTTTAGGAAGCTAAAAGTCCAAATTCAGGGTGCCAGCTCCTGGGGAAGGCTTTCTCTGTCAGTTCTGGGGGAAGGTCCTTTTCGTCAATCTTCCCTTGGTCTAGGAGGTTTACAGCACAGGGACCCCTGGTCCAAAGTACGTGCTATTCTCCTGGCTCTTCTTTCTTGGTGGTATGATGTCCCCCAGCCTCTCTGCTCACTTCTCTCTTTTATATCTTGAAAGAGATTGATTTAAGACACAACCTAATCTAGTAGATTGAGTCCTGCCTCATTAACATAACTGCCTCTAATACCACCTCATTAACATCATAGAGGTAAGATTTACAACACATAGAAAAATCACATCAGATGACAAAATGGTGGACAATCACACAATACTGGGAATCATGGCCTAGCCAAGTTGACATACATTTTTGGGGGACACAATTCAATCCATAACACATACCAACGATGGAGAAGATGGTTCAGAACCAGGCAATGATTTGTTCTACTGTACATGGGGCACCATGAGCTGCAGCCAACTCAAGAGTAACCAACAACAACAATGTTTATTTAAACAGGATGGCTCCCATTCCAGAACCAATTCAGTCATTGCCGACATATACTTTGATTGTCTTCAGAAAGCTCCAAGTCACTGGTACACGTGGACACTTGCACCGCTGGACATTCTCTTACTCTTCTTCTCGTCCAGAAGCAGTCCCAGAGATGAGATTCCTGTGTAAAGAGTTTATCAGGAGGTACAGGCACACCAGCATGGAAGTGGAGATGTGAGACTGGGGAGGGAAGGCACTGATCAAAGAGAAGTTATCTGGCCAACCACCACTGCAGGTGACTGGAGCGCAACACCGCAAGGAAGCTTGAGGAACAGAAAAATCCACACTTCAGAGCTGTCCCTCATGAGGGGGTAGGGAATTGGGGCATTTATACATCAACTCCCAACAGTCATTGATTGAAGAACACTGCCAGGAAATTAATTCTCCAGCGCTCCTGGGGCTTAGGAGAAAGTGGCCTCCCAGGGCCTACGAGAAAGCTCTCAGGCAAAGAGGAGACGCAGACAGAGAGAGCTGGAATCTGGGCAGAACCCACGGCCTAGAGGGATGTGGAAGGTTCACAGTCATGGATTGAATTGTGTCCCCCCAAAATATCTGTCAACTTGGCTAGGTCATGATTCCTGGTCTTGTATGAGTGTCTACCATTTTATCATCTGATGTGATCTCCCTGTGTATTGTAAATGCTATTACTATGATATAATAAGATGGATTAGCAGCAGTTATATTGATGAGGTCTATAAGATTAGATAGTATCTTAAGCCAATCTCTTTTGAGATATAAAAGACAGAAGCAAGCAGAGAGACAAGGGGACTTCATACTCCCAAGAAAGTAGTGCCGGGAGCAGAGTACATCCTTTGGACTCGGGGTTCCTGCACGGAGAAGCTCCTAGTCCAAGTGAAGACTGATGACAAGGACCTTCCTCCAGAGCTCACAGAGACAGAAGGCCTTCCCCTGAAGCCAGTGCCCTGAATTTAGACTTGTAACCTACTAGACTTTGAAAGAATAAATTTCTCTTTGTTAAAGCCATCCACTTGTGGTATTTCTGTTACAGCAGCACTAGATAACTTAGACAGTCACTAACAACTTCTACTACATTTACATCTAGGGAAAAGATTCTGGAACCCACATACATAAATCCAGGTAAAGAGTGTCCCTTCCAGCAGGTGGGCTGGATATGCTGAATATACTAACCCTCACAAGATTTGCTGTTGCTGCTGTTGAGAGCAGGAAAGAGGAGGAATGAAAACAGCAGGAGTTGAAATCAGACTGGGATGGAATTCTGGCTCTGTCACTTATGAGCTCTGTGATCTTGAGCAAGTTCTTGGTGTCTCTGTGCCTCAGTTTTCCCATGTAGAAAATAGGGATGGCAATAATACTTACCTTGGAGCACATTTGTCTAATTAGGAGTCCCTAGGTGGTACAAACAGTTAAGGCACTCAGCTAGTAAGTGAAAGGTTAATGGCTGGAGTCCACCCAGAGGAGCCTAGGAAGAAAGGCCTGGTGATCTACTTCTGAAAATCAGCCTTTTGAAAATGCTCTGGAGCATAGTTCTACTCTGACACACATGGGGTCTCCATGAGTCAGGGTCAACTCCATGGCAAGTGGTTTTAGGGTTATTGTGAGGATTAAATGTGTTGACATAGATACAGCACTTTAAAAGTGTCTGGTCCATAAGGAACGTTCAAACATTTCAATTCTACATCTTTTGTGAATTGCTTGTGTTTATAAAGACTCTGACAGAGTGGGTGCTCAAAAGATTTTTACAGTAATGTATTCACTATAACGCACCAAGAATTGATGGAGGCATTGCTGAGAACATGAAAAATAGGCATTTATTTTATCAGGAGCAGGTAATCAAAGAAACAGGGCAGGACCGTGGCCACCGTACAGGCCATGCTCTGAGCAGCTTCACCCCCCTAAAAGCCTCCATCTGGTTTATTATGATAATCAGCTGTTCAGTGGCGATATTTGACCTTATCTAATGCTTGGCAACAGGGGCCCATTATGCTCTGTCGTTTAACGTCACCGTCATTTTCAGAGAAGGCAAAATGGCTTCTATTTTAGGCATGTTAATAACTTCTGTAAGTAGAGGTGAGGCAAAGCACAAAACCTCTATCATTTTCTTTTCGCGTATAAATAAAACGAGAATTTTTTTTTTCTTTTCTAATGCCTTCGGAGGAACAATATTCAACTCGTGCCTCCTAACGAGATAGGATTTCATCTGAATCTACAGCTATTCACTCTTCAAAGTCCTCTGCAGGGAAGATTCAGGTCCTTTCCAGCTGAGACTGCTGTTTGATCGAAGCCATGGGATTTCGTTTCCCCACCCAGGGGGACAAGACACCTGCCTGAGGCCATACTGCCCTCTGCTGGACGGCAGAGGCCAACTCAGGCAGAGAAAGCCCTGGGAAAGAGTCCTCAGTCTTCTATTTAATAGTTTATGAACATTATACGTGAGCGTTTCGTGGAAAGCAAAGTGAGACTGTGGTGGCAAAGTCTCTCGCTTTCCAGAGGCAAACTTCAGAGGCCAGTGGTGAATTTCGGAGCTGGGGGGCCTGTTAGGGCTGTATGGACAGCGTGGGGTTTGCTCCTACTGTGAGGTCTTGGGCCAGGTAGTCACAAACGTTTTCTCGTTTGTAAAATGGGATAATGATAGGATCTAGCTTATAGGGACGTTCAAAGATGAGAAAAGGAAATGGATGTAAAATAGTTACCAGAACATGTGACAGTGTTTCAACAAATGTGGGTTATCGTTATTACTCCAACTTCCTCATTTTAAGTGTGTCAAAACCGAAAACTCCAGGGCTTGACCAAAAGGCCCGCGCTCATACCTCTGCTTGGGGACAGGTGAGGGACACACGGAGTCCAGGACCTCCCATCCTCCCCAGGTGTCCTGGGCTCCGGTGAGCGTCTGGATCTCCCCCATCCAGTCACCTAGTCTCAGCCCATCTGAGCTGACACGTGGTCTCCGCCCTTTGCCTGACCGACCCCACCGCTCTGCTCAAGGAAGCTGGGCGGAACTCTCTGCCCATCTTCTTCCCTAGCAGAGGTAGCTCACCTGGAGGATACTGCCTGTGCTGGTTCTGTGAAAGTGAACTGGCACCATTCTCCAAAGGCGGAGAGAACTCCACAAACTGGGGAGAGGGTTTAAAGTCAGGGGCCATCAACTGACTGAGCCGAACCACAGAAGGTTCATTCGTTTTTCTACTGGTTCATCTGCAAAGATTCAGTGAGTGCCAAACGCTCTTCTGAGCCCTCACATGGGAGATAAGAGTGTGGCAATGGGGCCCAGATGGGCTCTGAGTACCTCAAGCACCTGGAGGATGGACTGGTTCCGCTTTTGTGTGGTTTGTCACACTCCCAGCTCCGTGACCGAAACTCTGGGTGGTGCAGTTAAAGCCCTTGCTGCTAAATGAAAGTGTTGGAGACTTGATTTCACCCAGAGGTGCCTCTGAAGAGAGGCCTGGCGATCTACTTCTGAAAAATCAGCCATTGAAACCCCTATGGAGCCCAGTTCTACTCTGACACACACGGGGTCGCCATGAGTCGGAATCAACACCAGGGCAACTGTTTACACCAAATACATACACAGACTTTGTATGTATACAAATTCACATACACATCTCAATGCATATGAAAACTCGCGTGCCAGGGTCTGCGTCTATGTATATTTAGTCTATGCTCAGAAAAAAGAATTAACACTTTTGATATTACAAGAGATAAATATATTTATTTAGCTAAAATAAAAGATACAGAAAGATACTGTTTGGACTGTGACAACAGCTGCTTTCTGATCTCTTGAGACAAGGAAAATATATTTTACAGAAAGAAAGCCATGGAGATAGCAACTAAATAGAAATGAGATTTAAACTTGTTTCAAGGGATGAAGTCAGTTTTTTTTTAATCTTTGTGTCTTAAATAGTCTAAGGAAATAAACGAGAAATCACATCTATGCATATGCATTTTAGGTCAACTTATGTACACTTCTACAATTCGGGAAGGTACGGCCATGCTGTGGAAATGCACTGATACTAACACACGTAGCGTCATTCTCCTCCCCAACTCCCAAAGAAGGCATTGTTTTGTAGGATCTGCTCGTTCAGATGAGCAAGTGAAAGAAGAATGGGTTTACAATGACAGCAACCCTACACATGAAGAGATAGGGCAGCCCAGCATGTGGTCTCAGCAGGCAGACTGCACAGCTCTGCCACCTCTTAGAGTCTGACATCGGCCAAGTTCTCAATCAGCCTGTGCCTCAGTTCCGTCTACTAAAAAATGAAGATAATAGCACGCCACCCCCTATGTAAGGATTAAATGAGTTAATACTTAGAACGGCACATAGCACTTAGCATTTGTGAGATAAACCTTTTGGCTTTGATAGTGTTTGAAAACATCTTCAACTCAAAAGCAGACCTCAAAGCCTCTTAGAGAAGTTAGACTTAATGATGGTAAGTAAATAGGAAACTATCTCACCCCAAAAAGAACATATATGAAAGACCTGTTCAGCAGCAACATGATAGTTAATAGGAAACTTTCTCAACCCAAAAAGAACATCTATGAAAAACTTGTTCGGCATCACAGCAACACACAAGCCTCTATTGACAGACGAGTGGTGGCTGCACATGAGGTGCATTGGTTGGGAATCAAACCTAGGTCTCCAGAAGAAGGTGAGAATTTTACCACTGAACCACCAATGCCCTCCAGATTTCAGAGGAGTTTCCAGACTAAGACAGACTAGGAAGAAAGATCTGGTGATCTACTTCCAAAAATCAGCCAACAAAAACCCTGTCGATGATAACAGAGTATCGTCTGATGTAGTGCTGGAAAAGAGGTCTCTCAAGTTGGAAGGCAGTACTGTATACAACAGTGGCAACAATGGATTCGAACACACCAGTGCAGGACCAGGCAACCTGTCATTCTGTTATAGGTAAGGTCAACATGAGTTGGAGCCAACTCAATGGAAAGTAACAAAATTAATAGAGAGCTATATTATGCTCATGTACTGGAAGATTCAATATTGTTAAAGTGTCAGTTCTTCTCAGACTGACCAATAGATTCAATAATTCAATGCAATACCAATCAAAAGCCAAGGAAGATTTTTTTTTGTAGAAATTAACCAGATGATTCTCATATTTCTATGGAAATGCAAAAGACCTAGAATAGCCAAAACAAACTCAAAGAAGAAAAAACAAAATGGAGGACTTGCAATACCTAATTTCAAATCTTACTATAAAGTATAGTAATCAAGATAGTGTGGTATCTGTTAATATAGATAAATAGATCATTAAAACAGAATAGAGCCTAGAAGTAGAACCACACCTACATGGTTAAGTGATTTTTGACAAAGACACTAAAATAATTCAAAGGGGGAAAGTTCTTTCAAAAAATGATGCTGGAACAACTGGATATTTGTATTAAAGCTATAACGTTTCTAGAAAAAAAGGAGAATATCCTTATTACCTTTGGGTTAGCATAAAATAAGAAAATGGATACATTAGACTTAATCAAAATTAACAACTTCTGCTCATCAGAAGACAACAATATAAAAGGTGAACGCCAGCCATAGACAGAAAAAATAGATGCCGTACATATATCTGACAAAGGTCTTGTATCTAAAATATATAAAGAAATCCTACAAATCAATAATAAAAAGACCCCAAAAAATCACATTTTTTTAAATGGGCAAAGTATTGGACAAATACTTCATAAAGGAAAATAATGGAAAAGTGAATAAACACATAAGGATATGTTCAACATCATTAGTTATCAGGGAAATCAAAATCACAATGAGATACCAATACATCTCTCCTAGAGTACTAAAATCAACAAGATAGACAGTCAGGTAACATCAAGTGTTGGAAAGGATGTGGAGCAACTGAAATTCTCATACATTGCACAAAATCTCGTACACAACATGGTACAAAGACTTTGTAAGCTTTTTTGGCAATTTCCCTTAAAGTTAAACAGACACCACTCCATGACTCAGCAGTTCCACTCCCGTCATTAGGCGCCATTCAGTCAACTCATAGCGACCCCATGTGACAGAGTAGAACTGCCCCATAGGGTTTTCTTGGCTGGAATCTTTATGGAAGCTGATCACCAGGTCTTTCTCCCGCAGAGCCACCCAGTGGATTCAAACCACCAATCTTTTAGTTAGCAGCTGAGGGCTTAAACCAGTTGTGCCACTAGGGCTCCTTATTCCACTCCTAGATCGTAGGTATTTACCTAAGGGGGAATAAAACATAAGTCCACAAAAAAGAATTGTACAAGAATATCCATGCAGTTTTATTTATAACAGCCCAAAACTGGAAGAAGCTTAATATCCATCACCAGGAAAGTGGGTAAATAAACTGTGGAATACCTAATAAAAAGAAATGAACTAGGAGACAGAGCCAAAATGGCACCCTAGACAGACACATCATGCCATCTATCTGCAGCAAAGACCCGAAAAACTAAGTAAAACCGATAGACGCATCAATCTTGGAACCCCAAACATCAAAAGAAAGGATAAAGAAATAGATCAAACACTGAATGGAAGAAGAAACTGAAGGAAAACAGAGAACAAGGAGAGATACAGAGTGGTGGTCCCCTGCCAACTGACACGGCACAGTGTCACTATCTTGGAACACAACTAGCAACGACCCAGGACAGGGAGTATGGCAACTTCATGGAGCTCCCAACAGGAGACAGAGCACCTGCTAAACAGAGAAACAAGCTTTCCTATCCCTAACCCTTCTGCCCTGTTCACCACCTCCACCTCCTCCCCTTCCTGCTAGGCCATGCCACACCATCATGACTAGAGACCCACCAACCAATCGCCACACCAGGTCCACCCTGCCCCCATTCACTGGCTTCCCCTGTGCTGGTCTTGTTTTTTTTTTTTTTTTTTTTGCTGTTTTTCTTTGTCTTCTTTCTTCTCTTTTTCCCTCCCACCTAGGCCATACATCACCTCACCTCACTTCCAACTGGCTTTCGAGTCTGTCCCACTCCCACCATGCCTCCAGTTCATTTATTTATTTTCTTCTCTCTTTCTTCCTTTTCTTTCTCCCTCGCACCTAGCCCCATACATCAACTCACCCCCTGCTGCCAGACCCTGCCACACCACCAAGGCTAGATAGCCACCAGCCCACTGCTACTCCAGGTTTGCCCAGCTCCCACCCACTGGCTCCAACTACACTATTCTTTTTCCTTTTTTACCATTTATTCCTTTTCTTTCTCCTTCACACTTAGCCCCTTATGCCACCTCCACAGTTTCCTGCTAGATCCGGCTGTGCCATCGCAGGTAGAGAGCCACCAGACGCTGCTGTTCTGGGTCTGCCCGACCCACATTTGCTGGCCACAACTGTGCAGCCAGTATTTTTATTTATTTTTATTTCTTTATTTTTTTTATTTCTCTTTCTTCCTTTTCTTTATCCATCCCACCTAGCCCTGTACACTACCTCCTCTCCTTCCTGCCAGACCTCACTGCAACCGTCATGGCTAGAGAGTCACTGGTGCACCAGCCCACCACTGCCCAGGGTCTGCCCTGTCCCCGCCCACAGCCCCCACAACACTGCCATTTTTTTCTTTCTCCCTCTCATCAAGCCCAGTACATCACCTCCCCCTCCTTCCCACCAGCCCTCTGGTCTGCCCCATCCCCACTCACCGGCCCCCACCATGCCACCATTTTTTTCTCTTTTTGCCTTTCTGGCTTTCTTTCTCCTGCCCACTTAGCCCCATCTGCCACTTCTTACCCCTTCCCGCCAGCCTCCACCAGCCCTCCATGAATAGCGTAACACTGGCGCACCAGCCTGCCACTGCCTCAGGTCTGGCTCATCCCCCACCACCGGCCCCCACTTCACCACCATTTTTTTTCTATTTTATTTTTCTTTCTAACTCCCACCTAGCCCAGAACGTTACCTCTCTCCTTTCCTGCCAGCTCCCAGGTCAACACTGCCCTACCTGCCAGCTACCCTTTTTCTTCTTTCTCTCTCTTTTCTTTAATTTTTGCCCCTTCTAGCCCTGTATGCCATGCTCCCTTCCTGCCAGCCCCTGCCATGCCACCATGGCTAGAGTATCCCTGGTGCTCAGGCCCACCATCACACCGGGCATGCATTTTCTCTCCCCTCCCGCCACTCAACCAGCTGCAGAATGGTAGGAAGTGAGCTCATACCACTCCTCATCCAACACCACCACCTATCCAGCAAGGGGCTGTGAACACTCTCACACCACTGGATCAACATCAGGAGGCAGAGAGTGCCTGTTCTTTCCACTCTCAGCCACCTTACTAAACCAGTGTACAGTGAAGTGGGCTGTCTTAGTCATCTAGTGCTGCTATAACAGAAATACCACAAGTGGATGGCTTTAACAAAGAGAAATTTATTCTCTCACAGTCTAGTAGGCTAGAAGTCCAAATTCAGGGCATCAGCTCCAGTGGAAGGCTTTCTGTCTCTGTTGGCTCTGGAGGAAGGTCCTTGTGATGCATCAGTCTTCACTTGGTCTTGGAGCATCTCAGCACAGGAACCTCAGGTCCAAAGGATGCCCTCTGCTCCTGGCACTGCTTTCTTGGTGGTATGAGGTTCTCAAATGTCTCTGTTCACTTCTCTCTTTTATATCTCAAAAGTGATTGGCTTAAGACACTCAGCAAGATTAAAGAAAAATCCATAGGCACCAGTTTATTCGAGGAAATATCAGAGAAAGAATGAAGAAAACCTAAGAATTATGTGGGACAAAATCCAGCAAAAATTTGGGTGTGATTGGAGTTCCAGAATAAGGGGACAAAATGGAAAACACAGAGAAGATTGTAGAAGATTTGCTGGCAGAAAACTTCACAAGTGTCATGAAAGACAAAAAGCTGACCATCCAAGAAGCTCAACGAAGCCCATATAGGATAGACCCCAAAGAAAATCACCAAGACATATCATAATCACACTTGCAAAAACAAAAGACAAAGAAAGAATCCTGAGAGAAGAGAAAGAAAAAGAAAAAGTCACTTATAAAGGGGAAACCATAAGACTAAGCTCTGATTACTGGGCAGAAAATATACAGGCAAGAAGGTAATGGAATGACATATAAAAAACCCTGAAAGAAAAAAACTACCAACCAAGACTAACATATTCTGAAAAATTCTTTCTCAAATACGATGGTGAAATTAAGACATTTCCAGATAAACTGAAATTAAGGGAATTTGTAAAAACCAAAACAAACTTACAAGAAATATCAAAGGGAGACCTTTGGTTAGAAACCAACAATATCAGAAAACAACCAGAGTCTAGGACTCAAGATAGCATCGGCCAAATACCAAGCTAGGTAAAGAACTTTCAGTAATAAAACAAAGCTAAAATACTTAAAACATAGAAGCAGAGACATCAATCTGTAAATGATGACAATGACAAAACAGTAAAAGGTGTGGGGAAAATGGTGTAGGCGTATAACTTTCAAATGGTGAGACAGTAAATGCAATATCGAGTAATAAAAGACTAGTTCAAACTTAGGAAGATAATGGTAAATTTCAAGGCAACCACAATGAAATTAACAAATCTGCTCATCAGAATAGAAAAGACGAAAAACTTAAAGACTCAGTAAACACAAAATCTATAATAACAAAAGAAAAGAAAATCCACAAACAAAAGGAACTCTGCACAAAAAAGTAAGAGGAACAAAGAAATCGTCAGCACCACAAAAAAAGCACAACAATATGACAACAATAAATTCACACCTATCAATAATCACACTGAATATAAATGGCTTAAATGCATCCATAAAGAGACAGAGGGTGGAAGAATGGATAAAAAAGCGTGACTTATCAATATGCTGTCTAAAAGAGACACACCTTAGACACAAAGATATAAATATATTAAAATCAAAGGGTGGAAAAAATATATCAAGGAAAAAGTAATCAAAAAAGGGTGAGGGTGGCAATACTAATCTCAGATAAGATAGACTGTAAGGAAAAATCAACCATAATAGACAAGGAAGGACATTATATAATGATTAAAGAGACAATCCACCAAGAAGACATAACCTTAATAAATATATACTCACACAACAACAGGGCTCCAAAATACGTAAAACAAACTCATATAGCACTTGAAAAGAGAACTAGACAGTTCCACAATAATAGTAAGAAACTGAAACATGCCACTCTCAGTAAAGTACAGAATATCTAGAAAGAAACTCAGCAAAGATACAGAAGATCTAAAGGACACAATCAACCAATTTGACCCCATAGACATATAAAGAACATTCCACCCAAGAGCAGCAAAGTATACATTCTGTTCCAACACACATGGAACATTCTCCAGAATAGACCACAGTTTAGGCCACAAAGCAACCCTCAATAAAATCCAAAACATTGAAATAATACCAAACATTCTCTCTGATCACAATACCATAAAAGCAGAAATTCATAACAGGAAGAGCAAGGAAAAAACATCAAGTACTTGGAAACTGAATAATTCCAAGCTTAAAAACAACTGGGCAACAGAAGAAATCAAAGAGGAAATAAAAAAATTCCTAGAATCAAATGAGAATGAAAACATATCATTCCAAAACCTTTGGGACACAGCAAAGGAAGTGTTCAGAGGTCAATTTACAGCAATAAAAGCATACATCAAAAAAGAAGAACAGGCTGAAATCAAAACGTTAGCCCTACAACTCTAACAAATAGAAAGAGAAGAGCAAAAGAAGCCCCCAGCCACCAGAATAAAGAAAATTATAAAGATTAGAGCAGAAATAAATGATGTAGAGAACAGAAGAACAATAGAAAGAATCAACAAGATCAAATGCTGGTTCTTTGAAAAGATCAACAAAATAAACTAACCGTTGCCCAAAACAGTTAAAAAAAAAAATAGGAGAGGAAGCATATAGCCCAAGTAAGAAATGAGATGGGGGACATTACAACAGACCTAACTGAAATAAAAAAGATCATAACAGAACACTATGACAAATTGTACTCCAACAAATTTGAGAACCTAGAGGAAGTGGACAAATTTCTAGAAACACACTACCCAGCTAAATAAATACAAACTAAGACAGAAAATCTGAACAGACCCATAACAAGAAAAGAGATTCGAGAAGTCATTTAAAAAACTCCAATAAAAAAAAGCCCTGGCAGGGAAGGCTTCACTGGAGAATTCTACCAAACATTCAGAGAAGACCTCACACCAGTACTATGCAAACTATTTCAGAGCATAGCAAAGAAAAGGATACTCCAGAATTCATTCTATGAAGCCAGCATGGCCCGGATACCAAAGCCAGGCAAAGACACCACAAAAAAAGAAAAGAAAATCTCTCATGAATATACATGCAAAAGTTCCCAACAAAATTCTAGCCAATAGAATCCAGCATCATATCAAAAAGATAATACACCATAACTAAGTGGGATTCATGCCAGGTATGCAAGGATGGTTCAACATTAGAAATTCAATCAACGTAATCCACCACATAAATAGAACAAAAGAAAAGAAACACGTGATCACTCAATCTATGCAGAAAAGTCCTTTGATAAAGTCCAACACCCATTCCTGATAAAAACTCTCAACAAAATAAGAATACAAGGGAAATCCCTCAATGTAATAAAGGGTATCTCTACAAAACAAATAGCCAACAGAGACAGGCTGAAAGCATTCCTCCTGCAAAAGGGAACAAGACAAGGATGCCATTTATCACCACTCCTATTTAACATTGTGCTGGAAGTCCTCGCTAGAGCAATAAGGCAAGAAAAAGAAATAAAGGGCATTCAAATTGGAAAGGAAGAAGTAAAACTATCCCTATTCACAGATGATATGATCCTATGCATACAGAACCCCAAGATTTTACAAGAAAACTACTGGAACTAATAGAAAGATTCAGCCCAGCAGCAGGATACAAGACCAACATACAAAAATCAGCTGCATTCCTATACACCAGCAAAGAGAAGTTTGAAAAAGAAATCAGGAAAACAATACCATTTATAATAGCCCCTAAAGAAATAAAATGCTTAGGAATAAATCTAATCAGGACATAAAAGACCTATACAAAGAAAACTATAAAACACTACTGCAAGAAACCAAAAGAGACCTACATAAATGGAAAAAACATACCATGCTCATGGATAGGAAGACTGAACATTGTGAAAATGTCAGTTCTACCCAAGGTGATCTACATGTACTATGCAATGTTGATCCAAATACCAACAGTATTCTTTAATCAGATGCAAACACTTGTCATCAACATTGTATGGAAAAGAAAGAGACCCCGGATAAGCAAAGCATTATTGAAGAAAAAGAACAAAGTAGGAGGCCTCTCTCTACCTGACCTCAGAACCTACTGTGCAGCCATAGTAGTCAAAACAGCCTGGTACTTGTACAACGACAGACACATAGGCCAGTGGAACAGAATCAAGAACCCAGACATAAATCCATCTACCTATGGTCAACTGATCTTTGACAAAGGACCAACAACCATTAAATGGGAAAAAACAGTCTTTTACAAACGGTGCTGGCAAAATTGGATGTCAATCTGTGAAAAAATGAAACAGGACCACTCCTCACCACTCTGACAAGGATCACAATAGAGGGTTCCAGATAGAGTGGGTGAAAATTGTGGAATAAAATTCAAATTCACAAAAAAAGACCAGACTTACTGGTCTGACAGAGACTGGAGGAACCCCCCAAGACTATGGCCCCCTGAAACCCTGCTAACTCAGCAACAAAGTTACTCCCAAAGTCCACCTTTCAGCCAAAGATTAGACAGACGTATAAAACAACAACATATGTGAAGAACATGCTTCTTAGTTCAATTAACTATACAAGACCTAATGGGCAACACCTACCCCAAAGCAAAGATGAGAAGGCAGGAAGGGACAGGAAGACTGGATGAATGGACACAGAGAACCCAGGGTGGAAAGGGAAAGGGGGAAAATACTGACACATTGCAATGATTGCAACCAATGTCACAATTTGCGTAGAAATTTTTTCATGAGAAACTAATTTGCACTGTAAACTTTCACCTAAAACAAAAGTATTAAAAAAAAAAGGAATGAACAAGTGATACACACTATGTTGTACTTAGTTGTCATAGAGTCAGCTTGACTGATGGCAACCTTATATATAACAGAATGAAATGTTGCCCAGTCCTGCACTGTCTTCATGATCGCTGACATGTTTGAGTCCATTGTTGTGGCTACTGTGTCAATCCATCTCATTGAGGGTTTCCCTCATTTTTGTTGATCCTCTACTTTACCAAACATGATGTCATGTCCTTTTCTAGTGATTGGTCTTTCCTGATAACCACGCCTCTGTCAGTTTGTCCTACTGTGGCGGCTTGCATGTTGCTATGATGCTAGGAGCTATGCCACCAGTATTTCAAATACCATCAGGGTCACCTGTGGTGGACAGATTTCAGAGGCGCTTTCAGACTAAAACAGACTAGGAAGAAAGTCCTGATGATCTACTTACAAAAATTAGCCAATGAAAACCCTAAGGATCACCACGGAAACACAAAATAGCATGGATGAATCTCAAAAATATGTTGAGTTAACATAGCCCGATTCACAAGAGTACAAGTATGATTCCATTTAAATAAAGTTCAGGAACAGGAAAAACTAATCTACAGTGATAAAAATGAAAATTGTAATTGCCTCTGGGAGAGGGGCTTTGTTGCAAAGGGGCAATTTCGTGAGTGATGGAAATCTTCTACTTCTTGATTGGGGTGGTGGTTACCAAGTACATATATTTATATACATTTGTCAAAACTAATCAAAACATGCACGTAAGGCTTGTGTATTAATTGTGTGTAAATGATGCTTTAATTTTAAAAATAGATCAAGGTCAACCCAGTGAAATGAATATTTCATAGAACCATAATTTCCTATTTCTAATAATATATTTTAAAATTAATCATATGAAGTCCCTCCCCTTACCAAAATCTTCCTGTGTCTTCTTGCTTTTATAACAAAATCACAGTATTTGTCATAACCTACAAGACCCTGGAGTCCTCAGGTGCTGCAAAGAATGAACTCAGCTATTAATCAAAAGATTGGTGGTTTGAGTTCACTCAGAGGCACCTCAGAAAAAAGGCCTGGCAATCTACTTCTAAAAAATCAGCCATTGAATGCCCTATGGAGCACAGTTGTACTCTGACACACATGGAGTCATCATGAATCAGGGTCTAGTCCACAGCAACTGGTTACTGGCTACAAAACCCTACGTGATATGGCCTCTTTCTTTCTTCACACTCACCTTCATGCTTACTCCATCACAAACACCCTAGATTTTTTGCTCTTCTTTGAATACTCGAGGTTCTTTGCACATCCCTTTCCCTCTCTCTGGAATGCTTTCCCCCCACATCTTCCCATGGATTATTAATTCATAAATCTCTTAATTCATTCACATCCTAGATGTCATCGCTCCAGAAACACCTTCTCTGATCAACCTGTCTCTTCCTTTCTCACCCTCTGTAATTCTGCATAGGGCTAATTCTACCTGAAATTATATTTAATATATTACCATTCTGGTATTCTTTGTTTTCAGCCAAGATCCATTTGACATCAACAGTGATATCCCTCATTTCACATCCTCTTCTGAATTTGACTTGAATTTCTGGCAGTTTCCTGTCAATGTACAGCTGCAGCTGTTTTCAAACTATCTTCACCAAAATTTTTGCTTGCATGGGATATTAATGATATTGTTTGATAGTTTCCATGTTCCGTTGGATTGGAATGGGCGTGAATATGGGCATGAATATGATGCCAGGTAGGTGTTTCCAAATTTCTTGGCATAGACTAGTGAGCGCTTCCAGCATTGCATCCATTTGTTGAAGCATCGTAATTGGTATTCCGTCAATTCCTGGAGCTGTGTTTTTCACTAATGCCTTCAGTGCAGCTTGGACGTCTTCCTTCAGTATCATAGGTTCCTTATCATATGCTTGCGACCTCCTGAAATGGTTGAATCGACCAATTCTTTTTCTTTTTTTAATTGTACTTCAGGTGAAGGCTTACAGAACAAACAGTTTGTCATGAAACAGAAGTACACATGTTGTTTTATGACATTGGTTAACAACCCCACAACATATCAACCCTCTAACTTCTCAATCTTTTTTTTTTTGGTGAAAATACACATAGCCAAAGATACACCATTTCAAAAATTTCTACATGCACAGTTCAGTGACATTGACTACACTCTTCCAATTG
>NW_004444137.1:3205899-3286054 GCF_000243295.1 Trichechus manatus latirostris | reverse complement strand
ACATCTTTGTTTCTAAGGTGTGTCTCCTGTAGACAGCATATTGATGGATCCTGTTTTCTTACCCATTCTGTCACTCTCCGTCTCTTTATGGGTGTATTGAGTCCATTTACATTCAGTGTAATTTGACCAATTCTTTTTGATACAGTGACTCTGTGTATTCTTTCCATCTTCTTTTGTTGCTTCCTGCATCAATGTTTTGCGCATAAAATCTTGCAATATTGCAACTTGAGGCTTGAATTTTTTCTTCAGTTCTTTCAGCTTGAGAAATGCTGAGTGTGTTCTTCCCTTTTGGCTTTCTAACACTATGCAAAGCATTCAACTGTGTAGATCATAACAAATCATGGATGACATTGAGAAGAAAGGGAATTCCAGAACACTCAATTGTGCATATGTAGAACCTGTACATAGATCAAGAGGCAGTTATTCAAATAGAATAAAGGGATACTGTGTCGTTTAAAACTGGAAAACTCATGGGCCAAGGTTGTATCGTTTCACCATACTTATTACATCTGTATGTTGAGCAAATAACCCAAGAAGTTGGACTATGTGAAGAAGAACGTGACATCAGGATTGGAAGAAGACTCATTAACAACCTGTGATATGCAGATGACACATACTTGCTTGCTGAAAGTGAAGAGGACTTGAAGCACTTACTGATGAAGATCAAAGGCTATAGCCTTCAGTATGGATTACACTCCAACACGAAGAAAACAAACATACTCGCAACTAGACCAATAAGCAACATCATAGTAAGTGAAGAAAATATTGAAATTGTCAAGGATTTCATTTTATTTGGGTCAACAATCAATACCCATGGAAGCAGAAGTCAAGAAATCAAAGGATGCATTGCACTGGGCAAATCTGCTGCAAAAGACCCTTTTAAAGTGTGCAAAGATGTCACTTTGATGACTAAGGTGCACCTGACCCAAGCCATGGTCTTTTCAATTGCCTCATATACATGTCCAACAAAAACTGAACAATGAAAAACAAAGACCGAAGAAGAATTGATGTGTTTGAATTATGATGTTGGCGAAACATATTGAACATACCATGGGCTGCCAGAAGAATGAACAAATCTGTCTTGGAAGAAGTACAGCCAGAATGTTCCTTAGAAGTAAGGATGGCGAGACTTTGTCTTGCTTCCTTTGGACATGTTATCAGGAGGGACCAATCCCTGGAGAAGGATATCATATTTGGTAAAGTAGAGGGTCATCGAAAATGAGAAAGACCCTCAATGAGATGGACTGGCACAGTGACTACAACAATGGGCTCAAACATACCTACTATTGTGAGGATGGCACAAGACCAAGCAATATTTCATTCTATAATACATAGGGTCACTATGAGTCAGAGCTGACTGGGTGGCACCTAATAACAAACATATTAACATTAAGTATATTAAAATTAAATATATTACAATTATTTGTTTTCTTGTTCATTGTCTATCTGCCCACTAAACTGTAAGCATCTGTAGGACAGAGATCTTGCCTGTCTTGTATCCCCAGGACTTAGAATTCCCTGGTGTACAGTGGACATTGAATACATACATACATGTTGAGTGAAGAGAGAGTTACCAGGGCAATGTAATGGCCACTTATCACTGGTTTGTCAACACAAGGCATTTATGGTCATACTAGAAAGCTGATATCTTTTAAAACTTTACATATAAGTCTCTGCAGATAGGTCTTTATTTCTCCACATGGGGTTTCCATTGTCCATAGGGGTGTGCTTTAGAATAGACCATACAGTTTTTTGAAGATAAAGAAATGTGTTAAGTTCATAATTAAGTTCAGTTGATCTTGACCTTAACTAGGAATAAAAAAGCTAATAAGCATTTGATTTGACTTATTTTCCTCAAAGAATTTAAAAAAAGCTTAATTTGTAAGGATTTATCTAGGAATATTAGATGTTAAGTCATAAAGATGCGAATGTCATGATAATTTGGCTAGTGAGATACATGTACCAAAGTATGATTAGTAACAGTCTTATTAACTGTACACTAATAACACCCTATGTCAGCAACATTCAAGACCTTTACCAAAGCCTAAGGCATTATATTTCAATGAAGAAATAGTGTCTATTATGGATTGAATTGTGTCCGCCCAAAATATGTGTTGGACTCCTAACCCCTATGCCTGTAGATATAATTTAGTTTGGAAATAGGGTTTTCTTTGTTATGTGAATTAGACCATATTTGAAAGGAAGGAAGGGAAGGAGGGAGGGAGAGATGGAGAGAGAGAGAAAAAAGAAAGAGTTTGCTTCTACAACTGACACCAAGGAGGAAACGGAGATGTGATATATTTAAACTATCCAAAGGTTAAATTATGTGTGAATATTTTTTCTCTCTCTTGTTCTATCTCTCAGCCACTTTCTTTTTTCTTCTGTCTTACTTGTTGGCCTCACTCTCTCCTGCTTCAATCTTTCTCTGTAAGGCAAGAAACATGCCTCTGCAAGGCATAGGGCTGTATCCTTCCAGTGCAGGATCCAACAGGAAGAGAGATGCTCTCTTTTCCGTAATTCCTGTGTCAAATGGAAGCATCTGGGTGGGCTCGACTCGAGCCACATGTCCAACATTTATATCAGTCACTGAGCACAAAGGCATAGGCTGTCCTCATTGTCCAGGTCTGAGTCACATGCCCACCAATTGCACCCAGGTATGAGGGGCCCTGATTGGCCAGGTCTGAGTGATAGACTCAACCTGGACAAGGCGGTGAGTAAGGTGTTATCATGGATGGTGACACCAGAACCAAATGGAACAATGGGATGAGGATGGGGATAAAACATGTGCACTTCAGGTAAGTATTTGCAAAATGCTCACTTTGCAAATCACTGAGCACAACATGCTTAATTAAGTTGCCCAGGGTTTCAAGGCTTGTTAGCGACGGAGTCGGGATGAAATCCCAGATTGAAGATGAGCTAACGTGGTGCCGTAGAGAGAAGCACCAAGCTATCCCTCCACAGCAAAGACCCAAAAAACTAAGTAAAACAGAGACAAACGTCAATCCTGGAACCCTAAGCATCAAATGAAGAGATAAAAAACTCAACCAAACACTGAATGGAATAAGAAACTGACAGAGAACAGAGAGCGAAGAGGGATATGGAGTGGAGGTCCCCTGTCAGCTGACGTGATCTTGGACTCCTCAGCCACCGAGATCCACGGACAGGAAGTATGGGAAGGCAGCTTCTCGGAGCTCCCAGCAGGAGACAGAGCACCTGGTAACCAGCAATACATGATTTCTCATCTCCCACCCTCCTTCCCCTTGCTTGGCCTCTGCTGCTTTCTGGCAGGCCACAGTCAGCCAGGGAGGCGCTAGCTCCCTGCCACTTGGATTCACCCAGCCCACACCAGCCGGCTCCTTCACTGCCATTTTTTTGTTGCTGTTGTTGCTTTTTTTGGCTTTTTTGGTTTCTTCTCTCTCTCTCACTTCCTTCCCTTCTTTTGAATGCTTGGCTCTGTGTGCCATCTCCACTTCTTCTTGACAGGCGGTGAAGTGCCACTGAGCTGGGGAACCACTTCCCCTGTCTGTGCCGCCAAGCCACTGAGATCCCTGGGGGCATTTTTTTCTTTTTTCCTTTCTGTTTTTCTCCATTTCTCAGTTTCTCATCTCTCTCTACTTTCTTTTCCTGTCTCCTGAATACCTGGCGCTGTGTGCTATCTCTGCCCTTCTAGACAGGCTGTGCAGTGCCACTCAGCTGGGGACCTGCTTCTGGTGGGCTCCCTTGGGGCATTTTTTTCTTTACTTTCTTTCTTCTTTTTCTCTTGGTTTCTTGTCTCTCTCTACCTTCCTTCCTTACACTTCTCCTGAACACCTGGTGCTGTGTGTCATCTCTGCTCCTTCTTGACGGTCTGTGCAAAGCCACTCAGCTTGGGATCCACTTCCAGTGGGCTCCCTCAGGGAATTTTTCTTTTCTGTCTTTCTACTTCTTTTTTTTTTTTTTTCTCAGTTTCTTGTCCCTCTCTACCTCCTTTCCTTACTCTTCTCCTGAATACCAGGCACCATGTGCCATCTCCACTTCTTGTGGACAGGCTGTGCAGTGCCGCTTGGCTAGGGACCCACTTCTGGTGGGCTCCCTTCAGGAATTTTTTTCTTTCTTTCTTCTTTTTTTCTCAGGTTCTTTTTTCTCTCTACCGCCCTTCCCTTCCTTACTCCCAATCACCTGGCATCTTTTTTTTTCTTGGTTTCTTGTCTCTGTCTACATTCCTTCCATTCCTTTCTCCTGACCCCCTAGCCACATGTGCCTTTCTCTCTCTTTTTTTTTAAACCTAGTTTCTTATCTCTCTCCCTCTTCCTTCCTTTCCTTTCTCCCGCCTATCTAACTGCGTGTACTGTATCTGGCCCTTCTTGACGGGCTGTGCCTCACGGCTTCCCTGGGTCTGTGCCACTCCAATGGCAGGCTTGCTCAGCACTTTTTTTTTTGGCTTCTGCTTTTCTCCCCTCTATCTCTTCTTTCCCATACCCTCTTAGCTCCACACATCGCAATCTCCCCCATCCTTCCTGCCTATCTACACAGTGTGCTGAACATTGCACCCCCGAGCAACATAGGCATGGCCTACCAGAATCTGCCCTGTGCTGATCCATGGCTCACCTTGTCAACTCCAGTACATGCCACAAACAACCAATCCCAGGCCCTCCCCTTCTGCTAGACCTGCCCTGCTGCACCATAGCTGAGAGACTGGTCCTGCCCATTGGACAAGGTAGTGAGAAGTATTGTGCCCACAGACAAGCAAATAACAATGAACGCCCAGCCCACCTGCTCAGACATAACCAAATAAAATAAAGAAGCAGGATGAAACAAGCAAATCTACAATCAACAAATGAAGAAAATAACTACTGAATGTCCTGAAGACAGCAGACAATATCAAAACATACGTTTTTAAAAAAGGACAGGATGATTCTAGTAGGTGTCCACAATAAAACACCAAATGACCTTCTAGTAGAAGAAAAGGCACTACAACTACCTGATAGAGAATTTAAGTCTCTAATATTCAGAGCTATCCAAGAGATAAAGCAAAAAGCAGACAAAAATGAGGAAAAAATGGACAAATCATGGAAAAAGCAGACAAAATCATGGAAAAGACAGATGAAACAATGGAAGAATTCAGGAAAATAATACAGGAACAAAATGTCAAAATAAGTTCACCACTATAAATCATACAAAAACAGCATTAGAAATACAAAAGATAAACAATAAGATTTCAGAAATAGTGTCATAGAAGGTCTGACGAGCAGGTTTGAAACAATGGAAGATAAGATCAGTGAAACTAAAGACAAATCCTTGGATACCACTTTGTTTGAAGAAAAATCAGAGAAAAGAATGAAGAAACCCTGAGAACGATGTGGGATACAATCAAAAGCAAAAATCTGCCAGTAATTGGAGTTCCAGAACAGGGGGAAAATGGAAAACACAGAGAGGATCATTGAAAAATTGCTGACAGAAAACTTTCCTAACATCATAAAAGATGAAAAGCTCACCATCCAAGAAGCTCAATGAACCCCACACAGGATAGATCCCAAAAGAAAATCACCAAGGCATATCATAATCACTCTCGCTAAAATCAAAGACAAAGAAAGAATCCTGAGAGCATCTCGAGAAAAACGAAAAGTCACATACATGAGGGAATAAATAAGACTAAGCTCTGGTTGCTTGGCAGAAACCATGCAGGCAAGAAGGCAATGGGATGACATATATAAGACTTTGAAAGAAAAAAATTGCCAACGAAGAATAATATACCCCGCAAAACTCTTGCTCAAATAGGATGGTGAAATTAGGACATTTCCAGTTTAACAGAAATTAAGGGAATATGTAAAAACCAAGCCAAACTTACAAGAATTATTAAACGGAGTCCTTCAGTTTGAGAACAAACAAATCAGACGACAGCCTGAATCTAGGATGCAAGACTGCATCAGCCAGATACCAACCTAGTAATGAACTCTCAAGGATTAATCAAAATTAAAAGATTTACAATAGGGAACTAGAGAGGTTAATCTGTAAATGACAACAATGTCAGAACAATAAAAGAGGGAATAAATGGCATAGGTATAGAACTTTCAAATGGAGAGGAAGGCAAGGAAATATCATGTAATAAAAGACTGGTTCAAACTTATGAAGATAAGGGTAAATTTCAAGGTAACCACAAAGAAAGTTAACAAATTTACTCATCAAAATACAGAAGAAAAACATAAAGTCTCAGTAAACACAAAATCTACAAAAACAAAAGAAATGAAAAAAAAATCCACAAACAAAAGGAATTCAGCACAAGAGAGTAAGAGGAACAAAGAAAAGATCATCACAACAAAGAAAAAGCACTACAAAATGATAGCAATAAACTCACGCTTACCAATAATTACAATGAACATAAATGGCCTAAATGCACCCATAAAGAGACAGAGAATGACAGAATGGATTTAAAAAAAAAAAAAAAGATCCATCAATCCCAGATTGAAGTCATTGCAAAACTAATGCTTTATCCAGTAGAGTATACAGTATAGTGGAGACTGGGTGGCAAAGTGGTTAAGAGCTTGGCTGCTAACCAGAAGGTCAGCAGTTCGAATCCACCAGCTGCTCCTTGAAAGCCCTGCGGAGCAGTTCTACTCTGTCCTATAGGGTCGCTATGAATTGAAATTGACTCGACAGCAATGGGTATACAGTGTAGTAGAAAAAGGGTTGGTCCTTCGAAGGAAGTTTCTCTTTACTAAAGAAGTCTTACTTTTTCAGAAAAATTTGATTTCTTCCAGGTGACCTATGCCTCAGAAAATAAAATTTTGAAATAAAAGTTTTAACTTTATATTTCTTCACCTATTATATTTGTTGCATCATAACCTGGAAAGTACATGAGATTTTCCCAATGGATTTAGAGAATTACCCGGTTAACTGGAAGTAATGCAATTTACTAAGCTGACTGTTTTCCTTGTTTCTTACCCCCAGCTAGGAGAATCAAGTTCACCCTGAGAAGACACAATGAAGAGGTCAACATTTCAGTTTATCCAAAAAAAAAAAAAAGTCAAGAGAAGGAGTTTAAGAGACCACCATAACACAGCATAACCAGCCTGCATTCAGAGGGATTGTAGGAGTGGAAACATCTTCCCCCAAATCCTACTCCACTTGGCTTATCTCCCAGGAATATTCCTCAAAATGATACAAGACTCACATGTATTAAATGCTGGCTTCTCAAAGATCCCAGTTAGAAAATGTAGGAGAAGTGCTTGGTCCTCCTGAGCAGCATTTTCTGTGGCTTGTCTGAGGAAGAGATAGCATCTTTACCAAGTCTGGGATCTGAAAGCTCAGAAGAATAAGAAATATGCCAGCTTGTTCAGAAGGCTAAATAATGGGTCAAATCTAAGAAAATAGGTTCCGATAATAAAATTAATATTTTTTGAGCCCTGTTGTGTGCAGTTACTGAAGTAGTAACTTTCAAATGTTATCTTTTAGTCTCAGTACAAGAGCGTAAGTGGAATTGCCCCAGTGGTAGAAAAGAAGAAAGACTCCGATGTTACAGATGGCTCTTAGTCATCTTCATTCAAAAAGTAGCTTTTCTTTTTTCAGACTGGTGCATCACTTCGTGTCCTTGGGCTATAAAGGCCACCAATGGCCAAGATAAGACCTGGGGGGTGAGGCAGGGCTCAATAAGAGCCAAGAGTATGAAGAGACTGGTAAAGCCAGGCATTGTTTTGAGTTGTGCCAATAAGATTGAATAAAATGAAGGAAGTAATAGCCCTGTTTCACACAAAGGAAGTCAAATTCTCTCCGGAGTTTTCTTTTATATCTGGATGCCACTTTTGGGAGGAAGGGTGGCCAAAATGGGATATGTTTAATGTGGACATCATAAAATACATCAATGCCTTAGTTTCCTAGTGTTTCTATAATAGAAATACCACAAGTTGTGGCTTTAAAGAGCAAAATTTATTTTCTCACAGTTCTGAAAGCTAAAACTCCAAATCAGAGTTTTGGCCATGTGGATTCCGACCTTGTTGGTAGCCCCAGGCATTCCTTGGTTCTTGGCAATCCTCATATGGCATGTGTCTTCCCCAGTATGTGCTTTCTTGTTTCTGTGTCTATGCTGCTCCTTAAATAACTTAGAAGTGATTAGCTTTAGGATTCACCCTACACTGGTATGACCTCAACTTATTGATTGACTACATTACATTGCATTATGGAAAGGTGATCATATTACATCAGATTACATTACACTATATCCACAGGTATCCAGGCCAGGAATTTAATCCTAGCTTGGCCTAGCTTGAGGGGACACAATTCAATCCATAACAGTCACACACTGTGAGGCAGGGATACAACACTCCTAGGAACAAGCGGTAGAGCATTGAGGAGCAGAGAAACACAGGAAAGAGCCATTAGGGACAGAAAATGATGGCAAAAGAAAAATGACAGCCACTTGTAGCAAAGTGGAGCCACAGGGTTAGCTCTGGAAAAGCAGCCTGGACACCTAATGGTCAGATGTGTCCAGAAGTTTGGAACAAAGACTAGGCAGCTATGACATAGCAGTTAAGATCTTGCCCTCTGAATCGGGCTGCCCAGGGCCAGGTTCACCTGAATCCACCACTTACTAGCTGGGTGACCCTGGGCAAATTACTCAACCCCTCTCTCACTGGTGAAAGGGAACAAGTAAGTTGTTGTTGTTAGCTCCCATCGAGTTGATCCCCAACTTATGGTGACCCCATGGACAATGAAACTGAATGCTGCCCAGTCCTGTGCCAGCCCCATGATCGGTTATGGATTGAACCTTTGTGATCCACAGGATTTTCGTTGGCTGATTTTTGGAAGATGATCAACGGGCCTTTCTTCCTAGTATATCTTAGTCTGGAAGCTCTGTTGAAACCTGCTCAGCATTACAGCAACACACAAGCCTGCGTGGTGGCTGTGCATGAGTTGCATTGGCCAGGAATCGAACCCAGATCTTCCACATGAAAGCCAAGAGCGCTACTCCTGAAACACCAATGCTCCCTGTAAGTTCAACCCATAACACTTTGAAAATGATGACATAGAAGGAAAGAAAGCTAGGGCAACCCATACTTTCTTTTCCTTTTGGTCTTTCCCTACTCATAAGTAAGACAAATGTAGAGAGGGTAGGCAGAATGTGTGCATATCAGGAAGTGAAATAAAAAAAAAAAAAAACAGTTGAGCTAATTTTGTGCAATGTTTCCACTGTTTGAAATTTATATGCATGTACAAGCTAAAAAGCACAAATTGTGTAATTTCAGTCTTTTTCATGAGTTAAATGCTCTTGGGTTTGTATTTAAAACAAACATTGCATTATATGAAGATAAATAGTAAAATGCATGCAAATAACTTAAAATTTTAATTTTTCTTACTGAGAATGACATTAAATAGCAAATGAAAAACACCATGATGAGTTGAAGGAGAGACTACAGAAGACAGAAAAAAGCTTTACATTTTAGTACTTTTAATGACACTTTTATCCTGCTTCTTGAACAAGGGGCTCTACATTTCTATTTTGCACTGAGTCCTGCAAATTATGCAGCTGGCCCTGGCTATGCATATGTCACAGCCTATTCCAGTTATCTACCACTGTATAACTATGCAACAAATTACCCCAAATCCTAGTGGCTTAAAACAACTGCCATTTTATTATATCTTATGATTTTGTGGGTCAGAAGTTCAGGCGGGGCTCAGCTAAGCGATTCTTCTGCTTCACTGGACATTGACTGAGATCACTTTGTGGCATTCACTTGGCATCTGGGCTGGTCTGGAGGGTCCAAAATGACTTCATTCACACTTCTGGTCTTGGCAAGGAAGGATAAGATTGGGCTCAGCTCAGCACCACTATCCCCCCTCCAACTCCAACCCTGTGGTCTCAGGGCCTCTCCATGTGGTCTCTCTAGGAGGGTCTTTGGACTTCTTACATGGCAGTATAGGGCTCCAAGAGACCAAGGCAGGGGCTGCCAGCTCTGTAACAGGCAGGGTCTCGAATGGAAATAGCATCACTTCTGTCACACTCTCTTGATCAAATCAGCCACAGTCCAGCCCCGATTCAAGAAGTAGATTCAAATCAGGAAACTGAGGCCTAGAGATTTTAAGGGACTTGCCCAAGGTCACACAGCTGTAGATCATAAAGTTGAACCCAGTTTGGCTCCAGAGTCTCCAAACACTTAAACTGTTGTGACAATAGAGGGTTAAGTCTGAGCTACAAAAGGCAGCCTTAATGCCAAAGGAGATACATCTTAGGAAGTGAAAGTTTTGATCAGTATGAAAAAGAACTTTCTAGAAATTGGAGTTCTCCAAAACTGGAAGGGAAATTTTAGGGCTACTCCGATTCTAGAGGTAGACAAAATCCCCGGATGCACCTCTGCCTTACAGATGGAGGAAACAGGCCTGGAGCAGAGCAGAGTTTCCAGGGGGTTCCTGGTGTAGAGCAGGCCCAGCATCCTGGGTTGGGCCTGCGTGCACCCACCCATGTTGGCACTCACACTAGGCGGAGTGCTCAGTGCTGGGTAGAGCTTGGAGGTGATCCAGTCCCACTCTCCAAGCAGAAATGTGAATTCCCCAACAGGATGCCAGCTACATGGTTGGTTGGTTCAAGTTCCATCAGGGAAAGGGTACGTGTCTCCAGCTAAGCCATAGGAGAGCAGTTTGGAGGCAGGTGCCTGGGATGCATTTCACTCTTCTGACCTGGCCTACAGGGCAGATTCTGGGACTGAGGAATCATGGACTATCAGAACCAGGCCAGGACCATCAGAACATCCTACTAGACAGTGAGTGAATTCAACAGGTCTCTAGACATAGTCCTCCACAGCATGGATGCTGTCCGGAAGTGTTATACCATGTGATTTCTTCAAAGTAAGTTTCCCTCTCTGTTTTAAAAAGGGAATTAATTTTAAATGCAAAAGCATGTGCTCCCTTTGAAGGCTTAGCTGGCATAAGGAAGCTGAAAAGTTCCCTGTGGTGTAACTGCCACTTTTTCTGAGAGGTTTTTTTTTTTTTTTTTGGCAAGTTTTTAGGCATTTGACTTCTGGCTTCTATTTCCAGGCATCTGCACTAAACAAACCCCTAAAGCTTTAATCTCTGCCTGAGACTGTTCTGAAGTGGAAACACTGCCAGTTATAAGCCAGGGTCTCATTGATCTCCAGGATTTCACTGCATACTCACACGGTAAACGAGCTGCAGCCAAAGAACCAACAGCTTACACCCAAAGATGGGGTTGTGTCTGCCCTGCCAAGCCCTGAAACCATCTGGTTATGATGACTGACTTTGCCAGTTCTCTCTGACTGCTCACCAAGCACCTTCCTGGTCCCTGAGTTTAAGTAGACATTAAACCAAACAGTTGTTATATTTTTAACAATGAAAACGATGAACCCTTTGTTGTTTCTGCTGAATTCAACTGCCACAAAAGGGATTTAATTTGAAATTTATTTTAATTTAGTTTCATTTTTTAAATTAATTTAATTTAGAATTTAGGAAGAACTTTCTAATCATAAGGATTTTTGAGTCTCTCGGAAAAATTAATAAAGGCAGTCCTGGTTTTTCTTCTCTGTCAATAGTAAGTGTGCAGCTAGCCAAACAGTTAGTTAAAAGCACTTAAGTGTGCCAGAAGACACTAATATTAGAGGATGCTGGGACAGCGTTGACATGTCATGGGGTTGTTAACCATTGTCATAGGGCAATATGTGTACTAACTGTTTAATGAGAAACCTTCATCTAAGGTACAAAAAAAAATTATATATGTGAGATCAAATTGACAACAGCAACTCAATAGGTTTGATGGGAAGCCTAGGGGACAGTGAGTTGAAGATAATGGTGATGGAATAATTTGGAAAAGGCTAGTGAGAATAGCAGCACAACTGGAAGGATGTGATCGATGTCACTGAATTGTACATGTAGAAATTTTTAAAATGGTGTATCTTTGGCTACGTATATTTTTACCAAAAAAAAAAAAAAAGTCCTCCAAGGTCGAGAAGGAAGAGTGTGGACATGTCGAGGGGTTGTTAACCAGTGTCATAAAACAATATGTGTACTGACTGTTTAATGAGATACTATTTGTTCTGTAAACTTTCGTCTAAAGTACAATAAAAAAATTAAAATAAAAAAAACATTAGGGGCTGCAGAGTGAAGGGTACATAGGAATTATCTGTACTATCTTTGCGCCTTTTCTGTAAATCTCAAATGAATCCAAAATTGAAAGTTTATTTAAAAATAAGAGGACAGATGTCCATGATATTAATATATTTCTCTGAGTTGAATTTGTTTTATATATTGAGGAATAATTCATTTTTTAATCCTTTAAACTGTATCTAAATTAGCATTTCTATTCGAGAAGATTCTAAACATGAAACAAATAAACACACTTCTTTCTTATCACCGTCTATGAGATAAAATTAACTGAAGTTTTTCAGAACAATGAGGATTTTTATATAAATTAAAAATTATTGAAAATAGGTGCCACATATTGATTAAAATGAAACAATATTTAGCTTAACTAGTAAAGGAAGTCTTCCTTAAGCCCTTAAGCATTATGCTCTTTTAAGATCTATCTATCTGGAATCAAATTGACCACGGCAACTCGAAAGGTTAGATAGGTATCTTAGAGGGTAGTGAGTGTAAATTAATGGGAGAGGAACAACTGAAAAAAGGAGGATGAGAATGGTTGCGTAACTCAAATAATGTAATCAATGTCACTGAAATGTACACGCAGGAACTTGAATTGGTGTGTGTTTTTACAAAAATAAAATAAAATAAATTATTTTTAGAAATAATAATGTTTGAACATGATGTGTTGTTAGTTGCCATTGAGTGGATTCTAACTCATGGTGACCCCATGTGTCCAGAGTAGAATGACTCCATTTCAAGGCTGTAACCATCTGGAAGTAGATAGCCAGGATTTTGAGGCACCTCTGGATGGGTTCAAATCACCAACCTTTTGGCTAGTAGTCCAGCACTGAACTGTTTGTGTCACCCAGGGACTCCTCGAACATGATATTTCTATGTAAATAACTACTCACTATAATTTACATAAATATCCATCAAGGATGCAGTGATATACAAACAGGGGTGTTCATGGAACCATTGTTTATAATACTTTTACTTGCCTTATTGCTCTAGGTAGAACTTCCAGCATGATGTTAAATAGGAGTGGTGATAAAGGGCATCTTTGTGCAGTTACAATTCCCAGGGGGAATCCTTTCAGCCTATCTCAGAGAGAATGATGTTGGCTGTTGGTTTTGTATACCAAAAAAAAAAACCAAACCCACTGCAGTTGAGTTGATTCTGACTCCTAGCAACCCTACAGGACACAGCAGAACTGCCCCACTGGATTTCCAAGGCTGTACATCTTTACAGAAGCAGACTGCCACATCTTTCTCCAGAGACTGGCTGGTGGGCTCGAACCACTAACCTTTCAGAAAGTAACCAAAAGCTTTAACTACTATGGCAAGGTTTTGTATAGATGCCGTTTATTATGTTGAGGACTTTCCCTTCTATTTCAATTTTATTGAAAGTTTTTTTATCAGGAATGAGTGTTGGACTTTCTCAAAAGCCTTTTTTTTTAGATTGAGAAGTTAGAGGGTTGACATGTTGCGGGGTTGTTAACCAATGTCATAAAACAACATGTGTACTACTGTTTCATGAGAAACTATTTGTTCTGTAAGCCCTCACCTGAAGCACAATAAAAAAAAGAAGGCTTTTTTTTTTTTTTAAGTTGAATGAGATGATGATGTGATTCTTTTCGTTTTATTTATGAGGTGGATTACGTTGATTGATTTTCTAATGTTGAACCATCCTTGCATACCTGGTATGAATCCCACTTGTTTGTGGTGTATTATTTTTTTGATATGATGTTGAATTCTATTGGCTAGAATTTTGTTGAGAACTTTTGCATGTATATTCATGAGAGATATTGGTCTGCAATTTTCTTTTTTTGTGGTGTCTTTGCCTGGCTTTGGTATCAGGGTTATGCTGGCTTCATAGAATGAATTTTGGAATATTTTTTCCTTTTCTATGCTCTGAAAAAATTTTATTAGTACTGATGTGAGTTCTCTGAATGCTTGGTAGAATTGTCCAGTGAAGCTGTCCGGGCCAGTGCTTTTTTTTTGTTGGGAGTTTTTTTTTTTTTTTAAATTATCTCTTTGATCTCTTCTCTTGTTATGGGTCTGTTCAGGTTGTCTATCTCATTTTATGTTCATTTAGGTAGGTAGTGTGTTTCTAGAAATTTGTCGATTTCCTTTAGTTCCCAAATTTTTGGATTACAATTTTTCATAGTATTCTGTTATGAGTTTTTACTTCAGTTGGGTCTCTTGCAATGTCCCCCATCTTATTTCTTATTTGGGCGTATTTGCTTGCTCTTCTGTTTTTCTGTTGTCAGTTTGGCCAATGGTTTGTCTATTTTGCTGATCTTTTCAAAGAACCAACTTTTGGTCTTGTTGATTCTTTCTATTGTTTTTTCTGTTCTCTATTTCATATATTTCTGCTCGAATCTTTATTATTTTCTTTCTTCCACTGGCTGTGGGATTTTTTGCTGTTCTCTTCCTATTTGTTCAAGTTGCAGGGCTAACATTTTGATTTTGGCCCATTCTTCTTTTTTGATGTGTGCGTTTATTGCTATAAATTGACCTTTGGGCACTGCCTTTGCTGTGTCCCAAAGGTTTTGGTATGATGTGTTTTCATTCTTCTTTGAGTCTAAGATTTTTTTTTTTTTAATTTCTTCTTTGGTTTATTCTATTACTTAGTTGTTTTTAAGCAAGTGTTATTCAGTTTCCATGTATTTGTTTATGTTTTTTTTCTCTTTCTGTTATTGATTTCTACTTTTATGGCATTGTGATCAGAGAGAATGCTTTGTATTAGTTCAGTGTTTGGGATTTTATTGAGGGTTGCTTTATGGCCTAAAATGTGGTCTATTCTGAGAATGTTCCATGCGCATTGGAAAAGAATGTATATTTTGCTGCTATTGGGTGGAGTGTTCTGTATATGTCTATGAGGTCAAGTTGGTTGATTGTGGCCTTTAGATCTTCTGTATCTTTGTTGAGTTTCTTTCTAGATATTCTGTCCTTTACTGACAGTGGTGTATTGCAGCTCATACTATTATTGTGGAACCATCTAGTTCTCTTTTCAAGTGCTGTTATAGATTTTTTTATGTATTTTGGAGCCCTGTCATTGGGTGCATAGATATTTATTAAGGTTATGTCTTCTAGTCAGATTCCCCTTTAACGATTATTAGAACGTTCTTCCTTGTCTTTTATGCTGGATTTTTCCTTAAAGTCTGTCTTATCTGAGATTAGTATTACCACCCCTGCCCTTTTTTGGTTATTGTTTGCTTGATATACATGTTTCCGTCCTTTGATTTTTAATATATTTATGTCTGTGTCTCTAAGGTGTGTCTCTTATAGACAGCATATTGATGGGTCCTGTTCTTTTATCCATTCTGCCACTTTTTGTCTCTTTACGGATGCATTTAAGCCATTTACATTCAGTGTGATTATCGATAGGTATGAGTTTTTTTGTTTTGAATGTCAGGGTCATTGGGCTGGGCGTGATTTGCTGCTTGCTCGTCTGTGGGCATGATAACTCTCACCACCTTATCTGGGTGGGCAGGGAAGCAGCAGAAAGGGCGAGCCCACTTCACTGTACACTGGTCTGGTGAGGTGGCTAGGGTGGACTCGGTAGGTGCTGTCTGTATCCTGATGTTGGTCGAGCAATGTGGGAGCATTCACAGCCCCTTGCCAAATGGGTGGAGGTGTTGAACAGGCTGTGGTATGTGCTTGCTTCCTATTGTTCAGCATGTGGTTGAATGGTGGAAAGGGAGGGGCAGTGTGGGCCCAGGGCAGCAGTGGGCCTGATCACTAGGGGCACTCTAACCTGTGTGGCAGTGGTTGGCAGGAATGGGAGGGAGGTGGCATACAGGGCTAGGTTTGAGAGAGAATGAAAAGAAGAGAAGGAAAAAAGAAATATAAATCAAATAATAAATGGCAGTGCATTGGGGGTATACGGGTTGGGGTGGGGTGGACCTGGTGCAGTGGGGGCCAGTGCACCAGTGTTGCTCTATCTGCCACGAAACTGCAGGGCTGATAGGAGGTGTACAGGGCTAGGTGGGAGGGAAGAAAGAAAAGTAAGAAAGGAAAAGAGAGAAAAAACGAAAAAGATTAAAAAATGGTGGTGCAGTGGGGGCCAGTGAGAGAGGGCAGGGTGGATCTGGGGGCTGGTGGGAAGGGAGAGGAGGCCACTTACGGAGCTACGTGGGAGGGAGAAAGAAAAAAAATAAATGACAGTGTGGCAGGAGCCAGTGGGTGGGGGAAGGGTGGACCTAGGGCAGCGGTGGGCCAGGAAGGAAGGGAGGTGGTGTATGCGGTTAAGTGGGATAGAGAAAGAAAAGAGAGGAAAAAAAATGGTAGCATGATGGGGGCTAGTGAGTGGGGGTGGGACGGACTCAGGGTCAGGTGGGAAGGGAGGGGAGGTGGCATACAGAGCTAGGCGGGAGGAAGAAAGAAAGGAAAGAAAAAAAAATGGTGGCAAGGTGGGAGCTGGAAGGTAAGGGTAGGGTGGACCAGGGTGGCTGCAGGCCGGTGGCTCTCTAGCCATTGTAGTACAGTGGGAGTTGGAGGAAGGCAGAGAGGTGGTGGTCAGTGTTAGGTTTGAGGGAGAAAGAAAAGGAAGAAATAGAAGAAAAAAATAGCACCATGGGAGCTGGCGAGTGGGGCAGGGAGGACCCAGGGGCTGGTGGGAAGGGAGGAGAATTGGTGTACAGAGCTAGGTGGGGGGAGAAAGAAAAGGAAGAAAGAAAGAAAGAAATCTGCATAGCAGGAGAGGTGGGGCGGGCCCGAGGGGAATCTCGTATTGTGTACCACGGCGGTGGGGGCTGACTGGATGTGGGTGTTCTTGCTTCTACTCACCAGAGGGGTGAGGGGTGGGAAGGCTTGTTTCTCTGGTTACTCGGTGCTCTGTCCCTGTTGGGAGCTCTGTGAAGTTACTTTCCCATACTCCCTCTCCAGGTCACTGCCGGCTGTGTTTCAAGATGGCGATGCTGTACCGTGTTAGTTGGCAGGAGACCTCCGCTCTGTATCTCTCCTTGTTCTGTTTTCCATCAGTTTCTTCTTCCATTTGGTTTTTGATCTAGTTCTTTATCCCTTCATTCGTTGCTCAGGTTTCCAGGATTGACGTTTGTATCTGTTTTGCTTAGATTTTTGGGTCTTTGCTGCAGGGGGACTGTATGGTACATCTGTCTAGGGCACTGTGTTGGCTCTGTCTCCCTTCCAGGCTGTGATCTTCACAGAAGCAGACTGCCACATCTTTTTCCTGTGGAGTGGCTGATGGGTTTGAACCATCGACCTTTAGGTTAATAGCCAAGCATTTAACCACTGTGCCATGAGGGCTACTTCATATATCTTTACCTGAAGATATTATAACATATATTATTAATTTTAATTATGTATCTTATGTATATTATATATTTTACATTGTATATATGTATATGTTGTTAGGTGTCGTTGAGTCGGCTCTGACTCATAGCAACCCTATGTATATCAGAAAGAAAAGTCACCCAGGTACTGGGCCATCCTCACAATTGTTGTTATGTTTGAGCCCGTTGTTGCAGCCACTGTGTCAATCCATCTCGTTGAAAGTATTCCTCTTTTTCTCTGACCCTCTGCTTTATAAAGCATGATATCCTCCTGGGATTGGTCCCTTTTGTTAACTTGTCCAGACTGAGCAAGACAAAGTCCTACCATCCTTGCTTCGAATGAGCGTTCTGGCTGTACTTCCTCCAAGACGGATTTGTTCTTTCTTCCAGCACTCCATGGCATATATAATATTCTTCACCAACACTATAATTCAAATGTGTCCATTTTTCTTCAGTTTTCCATTTTCATTGTCCAGCTTTCCCATGCACATGCGGCAATTGAAAAGACCATGGCTTGGGTCAGGCGCACTTTAGTCATCAAAGTGACATCTTTGCTTTTTAACACTTTAAAGAGGTCTTTTGCATCAGATTTGTGCAATGCAATACATTAATTTCTTGACTGCTGCTTCCATGGTTGTTGACTGGGGATCCAAGTAAAATGAAATCCTTGACAACTTCAATATTTTCTGAATTTATTATGATGTTGCATAGTGGTCCAGTTGTGAGGATTTTTGTTTTCTTTATGTTAAAGTGTAATCTGTATTAAAGGCTGTAGTCTTTTACCTCCATCAGTAAGTGCTCCAAGTCCTCTTCACTTTAGGCAAGCGATGTTGTGTCATCTGCATATCGCAGCTTGTTAATGAGCGTTCCTCCAGTGCTGATGCTGCACTCTTCTTCCTATAGTCCAGCTGCTCAGATTATTTGCTCAGCATACAGATTGAATAAGTATGGTGAAAGGATACAACCCTGCTGCACACATGTTCTGACCTGCCGGCTCCTCCTGCCCCTTTGGATTTGATAATTCACCGGAATGAATCACAGAATTCATTAGAGTATATCATACATATTTATTATAATCAAAAAGGATACAAATGAAGAGATGCAACAGTTGAATCTGGGGGCATTCCCAGTGCAGATATTCCATGTCCCAAGCGATGCATTACCCTACTAAGAGCAGATGTTCTCATCAACCAGGAATCCGTCTGAGCCTCTGTGTTCAGGGATTTTGTCAGCCAGTCTTGCATGATAGGCTAAACCATGCCTCTAGAGGCTAGTTGAGATTAGCCTTCCAAGTGAGTCTTTTCTTGACTGGCCAGCCCCCACTTGCCAGCAAAAATTCTCAGGTGTGTCCTGGAAGTCCCAGACCAAGGCACCACAATTACACCAAGAATTATTTCCCAAGAGCCCAGGGCAAAGATCACCTTACTTAGGGTGAAACCAGTCCTTTACCCAACAGGGTCAAAAGAGAAATTGCAGGGGATGTCAGAAAATTCTTTGAGATCAGTGGAAACAAATATACAACATAGCAAAACTTATGACGACTCTACATTTGTACTCAGAGGGAAATTTATACCTGTGAATCCCTATATTAAGAAATAATAAAAATCTCAAATCAATAATCTAACTTTACTCCTTAAGGAACTAGCAAAAGAAGAGAAAACTATGGGGTGTCTATGAGGGTCTATTGAAAAAACTGTATGATGTAATGAAAAAACTAAAAATAACAGAGGGAAGGAAATAATAAGAGGACCAACTAAAAAGGAGGCACAATGCCCGGTGTGCCTCTTGCAATTTTGGAGACTATATATCCCTCATTTGGGTGTGCTACTCTGGCCTATTTATCAAGTGACTTGAAAGCTATTAGTTTTGAATGGGACCCAGAAGAAGAGAAGGCTCTGCAACAGGTTCAGCTGCCATGCAAGCTGCTCTGCCACTCGGGCCATATGATCTGGCTGATTCGATGGTGCGTGAAGTGTCCACGGCAGATAGAGATGCTGTTTGGAGTCTTTGGCAGGCCCCTATTGGTGAATCACAGCACAGACCCTTAAGATTTTGGAGCAAAGCCCTGCCATCCTCTGCAGATAACTACTCTCCTTTTGACTTGTTACTGAGCTTTAGTAGAGACTGAACACTTAACCATGGGACACCAAGTCACCATGCAGCCTGAGATGCCCATCATGAACTGGGTGTTGTCTGACCCACAGAGTCATAAAGTCAGGTGTGCACAGCAGCACTCCATCACTAAATGGAAGTGGTATATATGAGATCAAGCCCGAGCAGGACCTGAAGGCACAAGTAAGTTGCATGAGGAAGTAGCGCATGGTCTCCACTCCTGTCACATTACCTTCCATCTCCCAGTCTGCACCTACGGCCTCATGAGGAGTTCCTTATGATCAGTTGCCTGAGGAAGAGAAAACTCAGGCTTGGTTTACAGACGGTTCTGTGTGATATGCAGGCACCCCTTGAAAGTGGACAGCAGCAGCATTACAGCCCCTTTCTGGGACCTCCCTGAAAGACAGTGGGGAAGGAAAATCCTCTCAATGGGCAGAACTTCAAGCAGTTCAGTTGGTTGTTCACTTTGCTTGGAAGGAGAAATCTCTAGATGTACAACTGTATACTGATTCATGGACTGTAGCCAATGGTTTGGCTGGATGGTCAGGGACTTGGAAGGAACATGACTAGAAAATTGGAGACAAGGAGGTATGGGGAAGAGGTATGTGGATAAACTTCTCTGAATGGGCCAAAGAAGTGAAGATATTTGTGTCTCATGTGAATGCTTGGCAAAAGGTGACCTTGGCAGAGGAAGATTTTAACAACCAAGTAGATAGGATGTGTGTTCTGTGGAAACCAGCCATCATCTTTCCCCAGCTACTCCCAACATTGCTCAATGGGCTCATGAACAAAGTGGTCATGGTGGCAGGGATGGAGATTATGGCTCGGCTCAGCAACATGGCTTCCACTCATCGAGGCTGACTTGGCTACAGCCACTGCTGAGTGCCCAATCTGCCAGCAGCAGAGATCAACGCTGAGTCCCTGAGATAGCACCATTCTTCGAGGTGATCAGCCAGCAACCTGGTAGCAAGCTGATTCTATTGGACTGCTTCCATCATGGAAAGGGTAGCATTTTGTTCTTACTGGAATAGACACTCTGAATATGGATTTGCCTTCCCTACATACAATGCTTCTGCCACAACTACCATCCATGAACTTATAGAATGTCTTATCCATCGTCATGGTATCCCACACAGCACTGCCTCAGATCAAGGGACTCACTTCACAGCTAATGAAGTGTGGCAGTGGGCCCATGCTCATGGAATTTACTGGTCTTACCATGTTCCCCATCAGCCTGAAGCAGCTGGCTTGATAGAACGATGGAACAGCCTTCTAAAGACATAATTACAGTGCCAGCTAGATGGCAATACCTTGCAGGGTTGGGGCAATGTTCTCCAGGAGGCCGTGTATGCTCTAAGCTAGCATCCACTATATGGTGCTGTTTCTCCCATAGCTAGGATTCATGGGTTCAGGAGTCAAAGGGTGGAAATAGGAGTGGCACCACACACTGCTACCCCTAGTGGCTCACTCAAAAATTTTTTTCCTTCCTGTCCCTGCGACCCTATACTCTGTGAGTCTTAATTCCAAAGGGCGGTATGTTCCCACCAGGAGACACAACACTGATTCCATTGAGCTGAAAGTTAAGAATGCCTCCCGGCCACTTTGGGTTCTTCATGCCTCTGGATCAACACGCAAAGAAGGGAGTTACAATACTGGCTGGTGTAATTGATCCTAATTACCAAGGGGAAATTGGATTGATACTACCTAATGGCAATAAAGAAGAGTATGTCTGGAATACAGGTGATTCCTTGGAACGTCTCTTAGTACTACCGTGCCCTGTGATTAAAGTCAATGGAAAACTACAGCAATCCAATTTTGACATGACTACTAATGACCTAGACCCTTCAGGAATAAAGGTTTGGGTCCACCCCACCAGGCAAAGAACCATGACCAGCTGAAGTGCTTGCTGAGGGCAAAGGGAATACAGAATGGGTGGTGGAAGATAGTTCTAAATACCATTTACAACCATGTGACCAGTTGTAGAAACGAAGACTATAGTTGTTATAAGTATTCCTTGTTTGAATGTGTGCATCAAATGTTTTCATTTTCTCCACTTATAAAATATAAGATGTACATGGAGGGAGTGTGTTTTTGGTTGTACTCATGTTAATTGTATCATGTTAGACAGAAGTGTGACTGTAATTTTCTTTCTTTGGAGATTGTGTATGGTTTAAGGAGATGTGTACAGGTGCCAAGTTCCCAAGGGATGAGGTTATTTGTCAGTTTGGTGGGGCCATGATTCTCAGTGGTTTGGCAGTTACGTAATGATGTAGCTTGGCAATTATGTAATGGTGTAGTTTGGCCGTTATATAATGATGTATTTATCCTCCATTTTGTAATATAATGTATTAACATCCAAGACGTGATCTTATGGAATCAGCCAATCAGTTGTAAGGGAAGTTTCCTTGGGGGTGTGGCCTGCATCCAATATATATGGACTTTCTGGCAAAGCTCACTGGCTTTTGCTCCCTCTGGATCTTGCATTTGACTCGTCATCATCTGACTTCCAGTTCTTGGGACGTGAGCCAGCAGCCTCCTGCCTGGAGCTGCAGATTCTAGGATTCGACAGCTCCTAGATCCCCATGAACAAGCAGCCTGCCATCTGACCTGCCTATTTTGGGTTCATCAGCCCTTGCAACCATGTGAGTCAGGAGAAGCCTCCAGCCTGACTCCTGACCCATGCCTTTGCCTTTGGGACTTGCTGGCCTCCACAACTGCATGAGCCATTTCCTTGAATTAAATCTCTCTCTCTGCATATATATATATATATATTCTTTTTGGGTTTGCTTCTGTAGAGAACCCAGTCTAAGACAAATAGGTTTACACACAGAAAGCAACATTCTTTGATGGTTACCAGGGATGGGAGGGGGAGGGGGGAGGAATTACTTACTAGATAGTAGACACATGTTAATTCTGGTGAAGGCAAAAGCAATCCACAATAGAGAGGAAGTCAGCACAACGTGAACAAAGTAAATGAAGACACTGAGAGGTATGCAAGGATAAAGGTCAATTACAGTAAATGCTACAACATATACAGCTCTGCAACAACAGTAATAACAATCAAAATTTGTGAGTGGTAACATAGGTAGAAATGTATGCTGATAGGTGTGGAAAGACATATGGGAATACATGCATGTGCATATATAGGTATAGTTGTGGGCATTTGTATATACATATTTGAATGTGCTGCATATATATTCATACATATAATAGAACACATAGAGGGCACAATTATGGAAACTTCCTAGACATAGCCAAACATCTCATGAGACTGAGTTACGGGGTTTGAAGGCTCAGGAACATAGTCTTGGGGGACATCTAGGTCAACTGGCATAACATAGTTCATGAGGATAATGTTCTACATGCTAGTTTGGTGTAGCATCTGGGGTCTTAAAAGCTTTCGAGTGGCCATCAAAAATACAACTACTGATCTCCCATCTGGACCACAGGAGACTGAAGGAAACCAAAGACCCAAGGACACAATTAGTCCACAGGACTAACGGCCCACACAAACCATAGCCTCCTGTAGCCTGAGACCAGGAGAACTAGATGGTGCCCGGCTACCACTACCAACTGCTCTGACCAGGGACACAGTAGAAGGTCTCAGTTAGAATTGGACAAACATGTAGGACAAAACTCAAATTCATAAAAAAAAAAAAACAAAAAACTAGACTTAACTGGACTGATAGAGACTGGAGGAATCCCTGAGACTATTACTGTAAGACACTCTTTTCATCTGAAACTGAAGCCACTCTCAGAGGTTACCTTTCAACCAAATAATAGACTAGCCTATAAAATAAACAAGAACATCCATGAGGGATGTGCTCCTGAGAACAATCAACTGTATAAGACCAAATGAGCAACATTTGTCCAAAAGCAAAGATGGGAAGGCAAGGAGGGGCAGGGAACCTGGAGGGATAGAAATGGGGAAAGCAGGGTGGAAATGGGAGAGTTGCCAACACTTTGCAGAGATGGCAACCAATGTCACAGAGCAATTTGCGTATGAATTGTTGAATGGGAAACTAATTTGCTGTGTAAACTTTCACCTAAAACACAATAAAATGCTAAAAAAAATAAATATAAGATTTAAAACTATAAAATCCCTAGAGGAAAACATAGCAGTAAATCTTCATGACTTTGGGTTAGGCAATGATTTCTTAGATACAACCCCAGAAACACAAGCAACAAAAGAAAAAATAGATAATTGAACTTCACCAGAATTAAAAACTTTTGTTCTATAAATAATACCATTAATAAAGTAAAAGGGTAACTGTCATGGTTTGAATTATGTCCCCCCAAAAATGTGTGTATCAATTTGGCTGGGCCATGATTCCCAGAATTGTGTGGTTGGCCTCCATTTTGTGATTGTAATTTTCTGTTAAAGAGGATTCTGGTGGGATTGTACCACCACCTTTACCCAGCTCACATCCCGGATCCAATGTAAAAGGATTTTCCCTGGGGTGTGGCCTGCACCACCTTTTCTCTCTCAAGAGATGAAAGGGAAGCAAGCAGAGAGTTGGGGACCTCATACCATCAAGAAAGCAGTGCCAGGAGGCGAGCGTGTCCTTTGGACCGGGGTCCCTGTGCCAAAAAGCTGCTAGTCTGGGGGAACACTGATGAGAAGGCCGAGAGAGAGAGAAAGCCTTCCCCTGGAGCTAACACCCTGAATTTGGACTTTTAGCCTACTTTACTGTAAGGAAATAAATTTCTCTCTATTAAAGCCATCCACTTGTGGTATTTCTGTTGTAGCAGCACTGGATGACTAAGACAATAACCCTTAGAACAGGAGAAAATATTTGGAAATCCTATATCTAATAAAGAACTTGTATCCAGAATATATATATATATATTCTTATTGACAACTTAATAATAAAAAGACATATAACCTAATAAAAAAATGAGCATAGGATCTGAACAGGCATTTCTTCAAAGAAGGTATACAAATGGCTAATAAGCACATGACAAGATGCTCAACATCATTACTCAGAAAGGAAATGCCAGTCAAATCCACCATGAGATACCACTTCCCACTTACTACAATGGCTATAATCCAGATGACCATCTCGAGCATTGGTGAGGATGGGGAGAAATTGGAACCCTCATACCTTGCAGGTGGGTGTGCCAAACGGTGCGTCACTTTGGGAAACAGTCTGGCAGTTTGTCAGAAAGCTAAACATAGAATGACTAATTTCCCTCCTACGTATATATCCAAGAAAAAGGAAAACATACATCCACACCAAAACTTGTACACAAATGTTCATGACGGGATTATTTCTAATTGTCACAAAGAGGAAAATGACTACTGGATAAATAAAACGTGGTACATTCATACAATGGAATATTATCTGACAATAAAAAACAATGACGTACTATACCAGCTACAACATGGATGAAACTGGAAAACTCAATGAGTGACAGAAGCTGGTTACAAAGACCATATATAGGATCAATCATTTTATACGAAATGTCCAGAATAGACATGTCTTTAGAAACAGAAAGTAAACTGGTGTTTTCCTAGGGTGGGAGTGGGAGATGCCGTGTGTGAGAGTGTGAGAGTGTGTGTGTGTGTGTGTGTGTGTGTGTGTGTGTGTGTGTATGTAATGGGAAGTGACTACTAACAGGTACAGAATTTTTTCGTGGTTAAACAAAGTTCTAATAGTGATTGTGGTGATGGTTGTACAACTCTGAAATAAAACAATTAAATTGTATACTTTAAATGGGTATGTTGTGGAAAAAAATATATATATATATCACATTAAAATTGAATTGCACTAAAAAAAGAAAAATAAAAGGAATGAAAAGATGTCTTGGAATGAGAAAAAACATTTTATTGAAGTGATTTTCATTAAAGTAAAAATAATAGCTTGGACTACCTCCCAATTAAGTAATTATAATTTTAGAGAGTAACCTGTTAGGCAAAATGCATGGTTAACTTTTTTTTGCTTTTTCTTTTTTTTTTTTTAAGGAGAAAGGACTTTACTGGATGCCTTTTACAGATGAAGAAACTAAAACCCAGAGTAGTTAGACCATAGCTCCCAATCCCCTAGCAAGTACAGTGCCAGCCAGGCTGTGAATTCAGCTGGATTTCTGGCTATGAAATCATTTCCCTATGCCATGCTCTCCCTGTCTCCTTATTTGCTTTTTTTAAAAAAATTTATTGTCGTAGATTAAGTGAAAGTTTACAATTCAAGTTAGTCTCTAATACAAAAATTTATACATACATTGTTATGTGACCCTAATTTCTTCCGCTATACTGTGACAGCACTCTCCTCCTTTCCACCCCTGATTTCCCGTGTCCATTCAACCAGCTCCTGACCCTCTCTGCCTTCTCATCTCACCTCTGGACAGGAGCTGCCCATTTAGTCTCATGTATCTACTTGAGCCAAGAAGCACATTCTTCACAAGTATCATTTTGTGTCCCATAGTCCAGTCTAATCTTTGAAGAGTTGGCCTCGGGAATTGTTTTAGTTCTGGGATGGTTAACTATTGAAATGTATGAAGAGGGGAGTTATTTTTGAGGTTAGGCTTCCATTCTTGTTTATCCTTTGTAATCTCCAGGGTTTAGGATGTTGTTAGTTGCCACTGAGTTGGTTTATGACAACCTTATGCATAATAAAATGAAACATTGCCCGGGCCCGTGCCATCTTCATGATGGTTAGTATGTTTCAGTTGTGGCTATTGGATCAATCCATCTCACTGAGGGTTTTCCTAACTTTCATTGACCCTCTACTTTACCAACCATGATGTCCTTTTCTAGTGATTAGACTTTCCAGATGACGTGTCCAAAGTAAGTGAGCTGAAGTCTCACCATCCTTGCTTCTAAAAAGCATTCTGGTTGTATTTCTTCTAAGACTGATTTGTTTGTTCTTCTGGAAACCCGTGATATATTCAACGTTCTTTGCCGACAACACAGTTCGAATGCATCAGCTTTTCCTTTGCCTTCCTTTTTCATTGTCCAGCTTTCTCATGCATATGAGGTGACTAAAAGCACCATGGCTTGGGTCAGGCTTAGGATAACCAAAAAAAACAAACCCATTGCCATCAAGTCGATTCCAACTCATAGTGACCCTAGAGGACAGAGTGGAACTACCCCATAGGGTTTCCAAGGAGCAGCTGGTGGATTTGAACTGCTGGTCTCTTGGTTAATAGGCAAACTCTTAACCACTGTGCCACCAGGGCTTAGGATAGCATCTGGCAAATAAAAGACACTCAGCAGTTATTTTCTGACTTGAATTTCATTAGAAATCATAGATCTACAGAAGACACATGATTGGCTCAGAGTCAAACATATAGGAAAGGAGCAGAGTTGGGACTAGAGCCCATGCGTCTGACTCCTAGACAGAGTTCTTATCCCTGGGTTTAAACTCATGTGACTGCAATTCAAACTGTATGCTTGCTCCTTAAGTAACCTTTCTCTGTTTTTTCTCAAAACCTCACTGACAAAAGAAAAAGAGAAATGTCCATCATTATGGGGTCAAAGTTCACCTTTAAATCGTGGTTGAATTGGCTGGGGAATGCAGGCATAAGAAAGTTGTTCCTCCTACTGCATTCTGTGGTATTTTGGCAGATAGTTAGACATTACCAAGAGGTGGGAATTATAAAGAAATTAACCTTGGGATACCATCAGACATGTTGGTCTATCAAAACTAACTTGCCCTCATAAGACAAGATGGGGATGAGTTACTATATATATTTTTTAAGGTAAACCTACATTTTAAAATGGTTAATATGGTGAATTTTATACTATGTGAATTTTATCTTAATATATCTTCCATTTTGTGTCAATAAAATATTATCATTTTCATAGACTGAGCTGAGTATTCATTTGCTTGTAATCTAAAGCATCCTAACAGATATATCATGTTTAACATGTGTAATTTTTTTTTTTAATTTAAAAAGGATGAAAGATGGGAACATTTTGCTTCTAATATTAAAATGTACTACATATATTCTATAATAAAATTTGTGTAGCATTACCTTCTGGGATAAAAGTGGTGAAATATTTACAAAATATCAAATCCCCAATATGTAGAAAAAGAGAGACCCTCCCTAAAAAAAGGGGACGTGGGAAAGGGGAGAGAAAACAAACAAACAAAATTTATAAGTTACCAAAGTAGCCAAACAAGAAAAGGAGAACAACTTCATGAGATGAGCTTGAAGTGCTGGCATGTAAGAAACAGAAGTTAGAGAGTATCACAGTGAGGTCATGCTCCCACCTCTCTGAAACGACGTCCTGTGAGTCCACAACTTCCTGATAATCCTTAATCAAATCTTGAAAGAAGAAAAAGGAATCCCTGTTTGTCATGGATTGAATTGTGTCACCCCAAAATATGTGTGTCAATTTGGCTAGGCCATGATTCCCGGTGTTGGGTAACTGTCCACCACTTTGTCATTTGATGTGATTTTCCTGTGTGTTGTAAATCCTGTCTCTATGATATTAATGAGATGAGATGAGTGGCGGTTGTGTTGATGAGGCAGGACTCAATCTACAGGATTAGATTGTCTTAAGCCAATCTCTTTTGAGATATGAAAGAGAGAATCATCAGAGAGACATGGGGGACTGCCTATCACCACTAAAGCAGCACCTGGAGCAGAGCGCATCCTTTGGACCTGAGGTTCCTGTGCTGAGAAGCTCCTAGACCAGAGGAGGATTGATGACAAGGACCTTCCCCCAGAGCTGACAGAAAGAGAAAGTCTTCCCCTGGAGCTGGCACCCTGAATTTGGCCTTGTAGCCTACTAGACTGTTGAGAGAATAAATTTCTCTTTGTTAAAGCCATCCACTTGTGGTATTTCTGTTATAGCAGCACTAGATGACCAAGGCACTGTTCATCCTTAGCTTGTCCAGTTTTTGACTGTGGGGTATTGACAATGCTGCTGTGGAGATGACGGTAAAAACAGAAAGGTCGGCGATCTGGTGTGACTCTCTGATAGAAGTATGAAGACTCCAGAGATCCACATTAATTGGGGAATGAGCTGAAGCCTGAAGGTACCCCCCAAAGGAGTGGGGAAAGCTCTGCCCCTCTCCCTTTCCCAACTAGGAGGAGTGGACCCTTGTGTATTCAGCACAGTCTCCTAAGGGAGGGAAGACCCCAGTTAGTGCAACGTAATTCCAGCGAGCCCACCCTCTCATCTTCCACGCTCCAAGACTACAGAAAATTAGATACGAAGGGAATATTAAGCTCTCAAACTATAACCCAGAAAGGGGAAAAGAAAAAGCATATCACGTAGGAATCAAGGAACCATTACCCACAGAGGAAGAGCAAAGAGAAGGTCTAGAGAAAGCTGCCAAGCATGAGCAAGATAAAAACAATGAACCCGCAACTATGCAAAATGAAAAAGGAAATAGCATACAGAAGTTAAACAGAACATCAAAGGACTATCAAGAAAGTGAATAGGAGAAAATATTTGGTAACTATATACCTCATAGGAAACCCTGGTGGCACAGTGGTTAAGAGTGGTTGGCAGTTTGAATCCACCAGGCGCTCCCTGGAAACCCTATGGGTCAGTTCTACTCTGTCCTACAGGGTCGCTATGAGCTGGAATCCACTCGACAGCAACGTGTTTTTTTTTTTTTTTTAAATCTGATAAGAGTATTATAGCCAGAATATATAAAGAACTCCTACAACTCAACAACAGAAAGACAAACAACCCAATTAAAAAATGGGAAAAGGACTCAACTACTTCTCCAAAGAAGATCTACAAATGATTTGTAGATCTACAAATCTACAAAGCAAGCACATGAAAAGATGCTCAAAGTCACTACTCATTAGGGAAATGCAAATCAAAACCACCATGAGATACCATCTCACACCCACTAGGATGGCTATCATAAAAGAAAAGAAAAAAAAGCAAGTGTTGTCAAGGATGTGGAGAAATTAGGACCCTTGTCTATTGCTGGTGGGAATGTAAAATGGTGCAAAAAAAAAAAAAAAAAACCAAACCCACTGCCGTCGAGTCAATTCCGACTCACAGCGACCCTATAGGACAGAGTAGAACTGCCCCATAGGGTTTCCAAGGAGCGCCTGGTGGATTTAAACTGCCGCCTGTTGGTTAGCAGCCGAACTCCCAAGCGCTGTGCCACCAATTCCACTCCTAGGTATATACCCAAAAGATTTGAAAGCAGTGACTCAAACAAATACTGTACACCTGTATTCACTGCAGCATTATTCACAACTGCCAAAAGGTGGAAACAATCCAAATGTCTACCAACAGATGAATGGATAAACAAAGTGTGGTATATACGTGCAATGAAATATTACTCAGTCATAAAGAGAAATGAAGTTCTGATATATGCTACAGCATGGATGAACCTCAAAAACACCCTGAGTGAACTAAGTCAGACACCAAAGGATAAATGTTGTAGGATCCTATTTATCTGAAATAACTGGAATAGGCAAATGCATAGTGACAGAAGTTTATTAGTGGTTACCAGGGACTGGGAGGAGAGAGGAATGGAGATTTATTGCTTCAGGGGAACTGAGTTTCTGTCGGGAGTGATGCAAACCTTTAGCAAGAGATAGCACTAATGACTGCCCAACATAATAAACAGAATTAATGTCACAGAATTGTACACTTTGTTGTCGTTGTGTGCCTGCCGTCTAGTCGATTCCAACTCACAGCGACCCTATAGGACAGAGTAGAATTGTCCTATAGGGTTTCCAAGGAGCAGCTGGCGGATTTGAACTGCCAACCTTTTGGTTGGCAGCTGTGGCTCGCTGTAGCTCTCAACCACTGTGCCAATATCAATATTTTGATTTGTGTTTGGCTCAGAGTAAAACAGACTCTGCCAACCAGCGCGGCCAAGAGGTTGAGGGTCTGAAAACTAGTGGGAACATTTTAAAGAGAGATGTCCAACAGAAAAAAAAAAGGGGGGGGGAAGGAATGAGTGTTTACAAACATTTTAAGCACTATAGAAAAATTATTAAATTTAATTTATTTAGCTCCAGAGGTTCGAATCAATTGTAAGTAGAAGGAAGCAAGTTAAACTCAGTATAAAGAACCTTCCAGTAATTAAAGCGCTCAGAAAATGGCTGCACTGAACCAGTTGGAACCACGTACGGATGTCTTGGGAAGTCACATGTTCCCCTAAGTCAAAAGCCAAAACCAAACCAGTTGCTGTGGAGTGAATTTCAACTCAGGGCGATTCCATGCGTCAGCAGAATTATGCTCCACAGAGTTTTCAGTGGCTGATTTTTCCGAAGTAAATTACCAAGCCTTTCTTCCGAGGTACCTCCGGAAACACTTGAACCTCCAACTTTGTGGTTAGCAGCCTAGTGCATTAACCATTTGTGGCACCCAGGGACTCCTCACCTTAGGCAGAAAGCCACTTTTCAAGATTCCACAGACCTCTTGATCACCCTGTCAGTGGGAACATCTTGGGTTGGTGACTAAATAAACCATACAGTCAACAAGATTCTCTTCCTAAGCAATTTCAAAGCACACTCGGATAGTACTTTGGTGGCTCCTAAGTTGGAATTGACTGGAAAGCAAGGGGTTTGGTTTTGGGTTTTTAAGTCTTAAAACTAACAGACGTAAGGTGAGACGGTGGAGGAGGAGACATTTCTTTTTGTTGGCTGTCCCGCCTTCTTTACATATGAAGGTCCCTGAGCCTTGTCTTGGCCTGAAAGGAGGCGCGGGCAAAGCCTGTTTGGAGAAGCCATGTATTCCCAGGCTCCCTCTCCACCTCTCACCTGGGGGAGCCTCGGAGCCCCACCCTAGGCCGGCCCAGCTGCGTGCGCTCCCGGGGCGGGGTGGGGTGGCGCGGGACCTTCCCGCTCGCTCAGGGCGCGCCCGTGCGCTAGCCGGCGGGTCGGTGGCGGTACGCTCGCCCGGCGAGGCGCCACGGCCGGGAGGAAGTGCGGGCACCCGCCCGGACGCTTTAAGGAAGTTGCCCAAAATGAGGAAGCGCGGCGCACCGGGCGGCTGAGGCAAGAACCCGCAGCAGGAGGAGCGGCGAGCCGGCGGTTCGGAACCGTGCCCCAGCTGACTCGGCGACGCGCCCCCCTACGTGGCCCGCTGCAGCCGCCGCGCTGCCAGGGCCCCCCGACCCGGCCTCCAGAGCCCCAACACCCGGCCCAGGCGCCGGGCACCCGCGAGGAAACGCGCTCGGCCCCGCCTCAGGTGTGGGGCGCGCCTTGCGCCGGCTCCGCCCCCGCCTCACCTGGGACAGGTAGGTGTGGCCAAACGCGCGCGCTCCCTCCGCACGGTTCGCGAGGACCGGGGGACGGGCCCGCGCCGCCGCGTCCCGGGACCTCCGGAGGCTGCGGCCTATTCGCATTCTTTTGTTAGGGAAGGGAGCGAAGGTGCAGCTGTGTTCATCCTTTACCCCTTTTAAAAAATGGTGCTCAGTCACACCGGGGCAGTTACACCCAGGGTCCTTTAAAATCGGAAGTACAATTTGATAAAACTATTTGACTAAGAATAGATAGGTTTTGCCCGGTTTTCTCCTAAACCTACTTTTCAGAAATTCAGCTCCTTTTATGGGAAAGATGGGCTCGGACCTGGGCCAGGGAGGAGTCGGGAAACGGACGCGCCGAGGTCAGGGTTGAGCTGACTGTGAGCGCGAGACAGGGCCTCATCAGGTGTCCCAGACGTGCAGGCAGGGCGGAGACAGTACAAGTGTCCCGGGAAATGCAGCGCTGGAATCAGGCACAGCAGAAGGAACTTGATCTTAGAAATAAATTTTCCTTTGGCCATTTACACAATCCCCGGGAAAATACCCACCAAGTGTCTAAGTTACTCAATATAGACATGTTCCTAAACCGTCTAAGATTTCATATATACGTATTTTTTACTACAGAAGGAGCAGTTGACTAAGAAAAATATGAAGATTTCTGAATCATTGCGCTACAATTTAGCATAATTGCTTTTTTGGATACAGTTTCATTGTGAACTAATTTAGCAGTGGCCCATTTGGAGCAAAAATGTTTGTGTAGCAAAATGGAAATAGAAATAAGTATTTTTGGCAATATGGCTTCAACAACTTAAACCCGCCTAAATAACTAAATAAATACAATATGTTTAAATGTTCAAGAACTAGGACAATCGTTGGAAAAGTTTCAGTTTGAATCTTGTGTTTGAAAGTGTCGCAGATTATTTCGTGAATTGTGCATGATTTGCCAAATATTCCATTGAACTCAAGTAAACTGTTGGTTAGAGAAGTTTTTCTTCTTTCGTAACCCTCGAAACATTGCAGTGTGTAGTTAAAAAGAGTTGGAGATGGACCGTATCTGGCTCTTCATGTTCAAAAAACAAAGTAAACTGTGTCGTGCCTTAGAATGCCTGGAAGAGGTAGAATTGATTCTTCTGTTGTCTGTTTTAGTAAGAACAAATTTAGTGCTATTATTACGTGGGCAGCATTGCTTGAAAATTAAATATTCCCCCCTAAAAAGCCCAAATAGCACATACATGGATGTATTTCTAATTGAGCTATAAGGTTTGAATACTTGTAAAGTATTCGCTGTTTTAGGTGAGAAATCTTGTCAGCTGCAATTATTTTATTGAATCATTTGGTTCTACTTACAATTTTGTTTTTATGTATTCAGAGAAATTTTGCAGTAAAATAGAAGTTGGTTTGTATTATCCGCCGTATTTGGAGTGCTTTGATAAAGAAACCATTTGCCATCAAGTTGATTCTGGCTCATGGAGACCCTGTGTGTGTTAGGGTAGGGTTTTCAATGGCTGCTGTGTTTTGGAAGATCACCAGGCCTTTCTTCAGAGGTGCCTCTGGGTGGACTCAAACCTCCAACCTTTTATTTAGCAGCAAAGGCTTTAACTATTGGTACAACCCAGGGACTCCACTTTGATATACAGGATTTTACAAATAGTCTTAATAATTAGAATGTTTTGAATGTTTTAAGCTATGATAAAAATGGGGTGTATACCTTAAGTCTTTACCTTTGCCGAGAGACGAGATTGGCAGAAATATTATTTTATCCCTAGATTTCCATGTCAGAAATTTCTCACTTTGGTTTTCTTTAGGCTCTCATTTAATATTCTAAATGCAGGTCTGGCTTCTCTGTTTTTTAAACCAAAAGCTTCTTAACAGGACTGGACCTACGCAGTACATAGCACATGTGTTATCATTATCCAAAACCCTTGTGCCGAGACATGTTTTGGAATTCGGGATTTTTCAGGATGTAGAATTTAAATGGCGCTTACATTTCAGAATTTAACATTTAAATTTAGAATATAAATTTCAGAATTAAAAAAGACACTTCTCAGAATTTAGAAAATTCCTTCCCACACAGGCGCCGTATAGTACATACCACTCCGGCACAATCTGTGTGGCACCCTGCTGTCCCACACGTTAGTTATTTCTGCCTCGATGGTGTGAATATTCTCACTAAGGGGAGTAAAGACTATAAGAGCTGTGTTTCTGTTTAGGTCGGTGTTGTTACCAAAAACACTTGTTTTCAGAGCTATTTGGAGTTGTGGCTGAGCGATTATGGGTTTGTTTCGAACTCCACTGAGTTACTGTTTACCTTTGAAAGAAATCAAACTGCACAGTAACTCATACTTCCCAATACTTAGATGAGGTCATTTCCTTCTTTTCAGGGAGTCTGAAATAGCAAGATTTCACTGACTTCAATCATATAGATCAAAATATAAGGTTAAATAAATATATTCAATTTTAGTGAATGATAACAATGTATTACCAGTGTATATATATATGTGGAAACCCTGGTGGCGTAATGGTTAAGAACTATGGCTGCTAAGCAAAAGGTCAGCAGTTCGAATCCACCAGGCACTACTTGCAAACCATATGGGGCATTTCTACTCTGTCCTATAGCGTCACTATGAGTCGGAATCAACTCGACGGCAACGGGTAGGTATACGTATATGTATATACTGTATATAAACATATATTTATAGTTCTTTTTATATTAATATTTATAATATTTGTAACTTTAATATAAATATATGTGTGAGTTTCAAAGTTAATTACAAATTTAAAGTATAATTGCTTTAATCCATATTCAGTAAATCTAGGAGTTTGGTAATTGACTACGCAGAATATAAGAACAATTAGTTGAATTGATGGAACCCTATAGCATTAATAGAAATAAGAGCAAATAAAAAGCCAAACAGCATAAATTACTGGTCGTTTATGATATGTTAACTGTGCCAGACACATTAGATGGATCATCTCATTAATTCACACATCGACTCTCTGAAGTGCGCACTGTGTATTTTTTCATTTTGAAGATGAGGAAACCAGTTTCAGTTTTAGCAACATGCCCGTGATCGCATAGCTAGCAAGCAGCGTGTGTGAGACTCCAGGTCGTGTTTGTGGTTATCTTAGTTAGGATATGGCTTTCTGTTTCAATTTTGTATAGCCCTTCTCTTCATTAAAACAAATAAACAAACAAACAGTTGCCATCCAGTAGACCCAGTCATGGTGACTGCCTTAGGCTGGGTTCTCTAGAGGAGCAAAACCAGTGAAAAATATAAATATAAATAGAGAGATTTAATTCAAGGAAATGGCTCACACAGTTGTGGAGGCTGGCAAGTCCCAAATCCATGGGTCAGGCATCAGGCTGGAGGCTTCTCCTGACTCGTGTTGCAGGGGCTGGCAAATCCCCAAATCTGCAGGTGAGGCGGCAGGCTGCTGACTTACCACGTTTCAAGAACTGGAGGTCAGATAATGACGAGTTGGATGCAGGATCCGGAGAGAGAGAGTGAGCCTTGCTGGAATACGCATTTACATACTGGAGGCAGGCCACACCCCCAAGGAAACCCTCCTTTCAACCGATTGGCTGCTCATATCACATCTCATCGCAGAGGTGATTACATTATATCAGATCTCATCATGTAGGTGATTACATTATATTACATTATGTTAGAGCAATCAGCCAGGGTCTGCCAAACCACTGAGAATCATGGCCGAGCCAAGTTGATGCATAACATTAACCACCACAGTCCACCCTTTGCCAGCTTGGCACCTGAACACATCTCCTTAAACCATACATAATCTCTAAATAAAGACAATTATAAAGTCATACTTGTGCCTAGCATCATATGACTAACGTGTACAACTGAGAATGCACTATCCCCGTTTACATCTTATATTTTATAAGTAATGGGATAAAGGAGGGAAGAAAACAAAAATATTTGCTATCTATCTGTATGCCTACATACACATATAATTAAACAAGGAAGAAAGACTCATAACAATTACAGTCCCCGTTTCTGCAACTGGTCACGTGGCCGTAACTGGTATTTAGAACTACCTTCTTCCACCACCCATTCCATTTTCCCTTTGTCCTCAGCAGTCACCTCAGCTGGTAGGGTGACCCAGACCTCCATTCCTGAAGTGTCTGGGTCATTAGTAGTCATGTTGGAATTGGGTTGCTGTAATTTTCCATTGACTGTAATCACAGGGCATGGTAGTACTAAGAGATGCCCTAAGGGATCTCCTGCATTCTGGACATACTTTTCTTTACCTCCATTATGTAATATCAGTCCAATTTCCTCTTGGTAATCAGGATCACTCACACCGGCCAAATGGTAACTCCCTTCTTTGCATGTTGATCCAGAGGCATAAGGAGCCCAAAGTGGCCAGGTGGCATTCTTAACTTCCAGTTCAATGGAATCAGTGATGCGTCTCCAGGTGGGAACATTCCTCCCTTTAGAACTAAGACCTCTAGACCCACAGAGCAAACAGCGACCCCATTTATGTCAGAGTAGACCTATGCTCCACTGGGTTTACAATAGCTGATTTTTTTGAAGTAGATTACTAGGCCTTTCTTTTCAGGTGCCACTGGGTGGACTCTAACCAACAACCTTTCAGTTAGCAGTGGAGAGAGTTAACCATTTGCCAAGTGGGTTAACCACCCAGGGACTCCTAGGAAGTCCGTGATTGTTTATTTTATGAATAATCTGATCATCTCTTTCCTTGAATCCTTATTTTGGTTCTGGCCTAGACCAATCAACCTAAGTCAACCAAAGTCAGATTTATTGACTTGTTGCAGCTAGGGGGACTGCGCCCCAGAAGAACTCTGGGACATCTTGCCAAACAAAGAAAAGATAGAGTTGTTTGAGGATTTGGGGAAGGCTGGAGTTTAGATGAAATGTGATGGGCTCAAAGCAAAGAAGGCTGCGTGTGAAGGGCTCACCATCAGGTCTGGACTCTGAAGTAGACATGGGTCCTCGTTTCTTGGAAACTGCAATGTTCAGATCGATGCGGAATGTTGTGTACAAAAGCCCGTTATCTGAATCTGCACCTGGGTTGTAAGTGGAGGCTGCGTCTGTGTGTCAAAGTGCCTTAGATCGTCCAAGTACAAGTGCGACGTTTCATCCTTGCTGATATCATTTCAAACAGCTACGTTTCTGACGGTGTACCATTTTAGGGTAAGAGAACAGTAGGTCTTTGGGAGAAATATTGTTTCCTGTTAACTCTGCAGTTGGCTTTATCTCCGTCTGTTATCTGTGCCTAATGAATGGCAAGGCAGATTTTTTTTATAATCCGAGATAATTTTTACTCTCTCAACTTTCACCTTACACATTTTTTTTTTTTCTTTCCAATCACCCCTTAACTCACCTCCACTTCGTTTGTTTTCCATATTTTAACATTTTCGTCCACTTTTGGTTTGGTTTAGCTGTAAGTGGGTGAAGGGAAAAAAAAAAGAAAAGAAACTCAGACCTTGGGGGGAAATGTTTTTTTAAATGTCTATGCACTGAGGGTTTTTTGTTTTTTTGTTTTCTTCTAAAGCAGTTAAAACAGAAGGCAGAGTACCAAAGACTGACTGGATTCGAACTGCTGACTTAATTTTTCTGTTCTCATCTTACTCCTCCATCTTGCATTTGAACAGCTTGGTTCTATCTGACTTGGAAAAAGAGGAATCTTTTGTTTGTTGGTTGTGTTGTTGTTTTTTAATTAACTGAGGAATAGTGGGAAGATTAAGAAAAAGCTAGGCTGATTGGATTTTAAAAGACAGTTATTTTGACATTGCATTATCAGGGAACTTTTCTATATATGTATAATTTTGTCTGACAAAACCTTAACTCATATCAACTTGAATTTTTTTTGTCTTTAAAAATCCGTTATGGATGTTTTGTCTTCTCTTCAAAGGTGCTTGAATTGGAATCTTAAATATAATCAACTTTAGCCAAAAATAAGAGTAGAAAGGCGAATATTTAACTTATATGACACTAGGCTTAACAACGAAAAACGACTCTCTTGGTTCTTTTATTTCTCGGAAACTCTGTATTTGTTTTTGGAGGCTGGCCAAAGACATGATAAGAAAGGTGAAGAGAATTGGGAACGTTGCTGATAACTGGATTACCAAAGAGGACGTATTCTACACTTTCGGACATGAGTGTATATGCCCGGTGAGCTGTACTTTTGATCATCTTCACTGAGGAAAGAACAGAGGTTATCTAGCTCTGCTCCTGCCCTGGCTTGTGAAACCAGAGGAGGTGGTACCACCCACTGTTATACTCAGGGAACACTGGAGGGGACCGGATGTGGGGCTGATACTGAACTTCTAGAATGACATGCTGAGTGTGAGACGCCTTGATCTGAGGGCAGACGGAGCAGACAGGCAGCAGGACCTCCAGGGAGAGCATCGGGCTGGAGACAGACCCTCAGGAACCATGGTAAGTGGAGCCCTAGACGCAGATACAGTTCACTGGGCGGAGAGTGTTTTCACTTTGCCTAGGGTAAAGTTTTAATCCAAAATTAAAATTCAATATTAAAATCCAACATTTAAATATTGACTTATTGTCATGGAAGACCCACAGACACATCCAAACTCCCTGAGGGACTGAATTGCAGGCGGAGGGCTCTGGGGACCATGGTCTCGGGGAACATCTAGCTCAATTGGCATGACACAGCTTATAAAGACAATGCTCTACATTCTACCTTGGTGAGTAGTGTCTGGGGTCTTAAAAGCCTGTGAGCCGCCATCTAAGATACTCCACTGGTCTCATCCCTTTGGGAGCGAGGGAGAATGAAGAGAACAGGATACAAGGAAAAGATTAGTCCAAAGGACTAATTGTCCACAGCTGCCAAGGCCTCCACCAGACTGAGTCCAGTACAGCTAGATGGTGCCCGGCTACCACCACCAACTGCTCTGACCAGGATCACAACAGAGGGTTCTGGACAGAGCTGGAGAAGGATGTAGAGCATAATTCTAACCCACAGAAAAAAGACCAGATTTACTGGCCTAAAGGAGACTGGAGAAACCCTGAAAGTAATGCCCCCAGACACCCTTTTAGCTCAGTGGTGAAGTTACCTCCGAGGTTCACTGTTCAGCCTGGGAGTGGACAGTCCCGTAAAACCAAATGAGACTAGAGGTACAGGAGTCCAGTGACAAGGGCCAGAAGGCAGAGGGGGACAAGGAAGCTGGTGATAGGGAACCCAAGGTTGAGTAAGGATATTGTTGATGTGTTGTGAGATTGTTAACCATTGTCATAGGGCAACATTTGTAGTAACTGTTAAATGAGAAACTATTTTGTTCTGTAAGCCTTCATCTTAAGTGAGAATAACAGCACAATTGGAAGAGCGTAGTCATTGTCACTGAGCTGTGTATGTAGAAATTTTTGAAACGGTGTATCTTTGGCTATGTGTATTTTCACCAAAAAAAAAAAGGTTGAGAATTTAGAGGGTTAATATGTTGTGGGGTTGTTAACCAATGTCATAAAACAATATGTGTACTACTGTTTCATGAGAAACTATTTGTTCTGTAAGCCTTCACCTGAAGTACAATAAAATATTAAAAAAAAAAATTGACTTATTAATTTGTACTCTGCATGGCTATAGAAAGCATTTGAGCGTCTAACACAGGAACTTCTACTTCCCTGTTCCATCTGTCAGAATTGATCCATTTTCATTCTGTCTTGACTGATCTGCTGATTGATTAAATCTACCCGTTCCTGATGAAAACGTTCTGATGTGACCTGAGTTAATTTTTCTTTTTATTTCACCATAACGAGTTGTCCCCTTTACTCCTTCTCGTCTTCTAGCACGGCTTCTCAAAAGCAGTCTTTTCATTTTGTAATCTATTTTATTTGGACTTTACCTCCTTATTTCCTCATAGTATGCTTATTGGGAAATATTTTGATGTGTCAGATTTAGACAGTGTCTGCTTACTTTCTGTTCTGAGAAATGGGAAATTTGCTCTCCTAGACTACTCCTCACCCTCTCAGCCCCCCACACCACAACCTCCCTGGAATAATTATTGTATAATTTTGACATAAGATGTTCTTCAATATTTACTTTATTATGGTGATATAAATATTGCTTACTGTTAAATCAAGTGTGCAATATAATTACATTTTCTTCCTTGTATCCCTTTTTATTTTTCCTGGGAGAAACAAATTTTTCTTGTTTTTATATTCTCTTAGTTTACTCTTTGCCTGTTACAATTTTCTGCTCAACTCTGACAGAATGGTAAAATCCCTCTTGAGGCAATTTTCCACGTAGTCAAATAGACCAGGTAACCTGTAGGCTCCATTTTCCTCTTTTTTTCTGGAACTTTCTGTCTTCTCACCTTAGCCTGACGGTTGCTCTTCAGTCTTGCTACACATCTGTTAAAAACTGACAAATGTTTGGGGGAATTTGTTTCCTTAATGTATTTTCTGCATATTGCTTCTCATATTCTTTGTTGGTTTACCCTTTGGGGTCTTAATATATCCTTCTCAATATTCAGGTACATTTTACCTATTGTAAATCCACTGTCATCATTATTGGAAACAGTTCCCCCAAGCTTTTGATCTATATGGTTATTTATTTGTTATTTATTGGTAGCATAGAACACGTATAATTTCTTCCATCAGGACGTATTTTGCATCAGACTTAATGAAAGATTCTTTTAACTCTCGTTTAGCAGTTAGCATCTATGTTTTAAGTGTGTTAGTTGTCACCTTTGTAGTTGACCTTACGGTGATTAATGTTTTGTTATGTGATTGATGGAAGTACTTATTCTTCCTGGAATGCAGAGCCCACAGGGCTTTTTCTCAGATCGTCCTCCTCAGCTCCCTTGATCCCTGAAGTGAGCGCTGTGCCATTTTAAATGCTATTCCCAGAAAAGATTTCCGTGCTCAAGTGAGCATTAGAAATGCTAGACAGAATCAAGCTCAATAAGCAGGGCTACCTGCTCCTGGCTCCATCGGAGTCTTTGTGGAGGCGACGTGTGGTGATTCATCTAGGACACCTCACAGGCAGTTTCCCACACCTCCGTGACCTCAGAATCCTTCTCTTCCTAGAGCATCTTATGGGGCCGTTGCCCTGGAAGCATACTTGGGCAATGCTGTGTGACCTTTGCCACCCATTTTCCAAATCCTTAGGCTTTGCTTAGGTAGGGACACAATGTTGTGGTCATTTTCATCCTAACTGCTGAAAGTATTTGAATCATTGTATCGGCATAATGCCTCAGAGTCACATTTACTGAACCTTTTGGTACAAAAGTGGTTGAGAGTCAGGGTTCTGAGGTCCCATTGGGTTCAAATCCCCACTCTATGTTTTTAAGTTACTCTTCACATCTTTGTAAATGGAGTGACCACAGAGGGCTGAGTTGTGACACATGACGGAGACCTTGTGTGCATGGTACCCGGTGTGTAGCTGAACTGACATCAATGTTACAGCCTCTCCCAGGAGTGAGGATTCTGGGAATCTGCCCCCACAGTCTTGGATGGAGGCTAATAATAAGTGAAGCGCCCCCACGTAGGCTACAAATGAGTAAATGTGATGTCTAAAGTTCGTTTCTCTGATCTCCAAAATGTGATGACATCCTGTCGTTTTCTTTCTGAGAAGTTTTTAATTGTATGACTGATGCACAAATATATAACCATTAGTTAAGAATTTAGATTCTACAGGCAACACTGAAGCCCTCCTCGACTACCCCTCTTAGTCGCAGCCTTACCTCCACTCCACTGGGACAGGGCAGTTTGGTGTATTTACTTCCAGTCTTTCATCCTGTGCATTCATGTGTATTTTAGTTATCTAGTGCTGCTATAACAGAAATACCCCAAGGGGATGGCCTTAACAAACAGAAATTTATTCTCTCACAGTCTAGGAGGCTAGACGTCTGAATTCAGGGCGCCAGCTCTAGAAGAAGACTTTCTCTCTCTGTCGGTTCTGGGAGGAGATCCTTGTCATCAGTCTTCCCCTGGTCTAGGAGCTTCTCAGCACAGGGACCCCAGGTCCAAAGGACATGCTCCACTCCCAGTGCTTCTTTCTTGGTGGCATGAAGTCCCCATCTCTCTTTTTGCTTCTCTCTCCTTTTATCTCTTGTAAGATAAAAGGCAGTTCAGGCCACACCCCAGGAAAATTCCCCTTACCTCGGATCCAGGCTGTGACATGAGTAAGGGTGTTGCATCCCACCCTGACCCTCTTTAACGTAACCTAATCCTGCCTCATTAACCACAGCAGAGATTAGGATTTACAACATGTAGGACAGTCACATCAGATCACAAAATGGAGGACAACCACACAATACTGGGAATCATGGCCTAGCCAAGTTGATACACATTTTTGGGGGACACTATGCAATCCATGACAATGTGTGTATATAGGTATGTATCCTCAAAAGATCTGATGTTGGGATGTGTGTGTGTGTGTTTATCTTTCATACCAGTATCATTCTGCAGCTTTCTGTTTTTATCAACAATATACCGAGTGGAGGGGCGCTCTCCATATCCGTGAGCATTGTATTTTATTGCATGCAGTAGAAAATCTGATAGTTTATTGATCGACATTTTGATTTTTTCTGGTTTTTGATAAGTAATTTCATGGCAATGAATGCACTTTTCATTCTTTCCCTTTCCTTGGCCTATGTACTGTGCTTCATGAAGCCATGAGGTTAATCTCTATGTCAAGAAGGAGCTTCAGCCCTGGCCATTCTGCTATCCAGTCAATCTATTGCACTTTTTATATTGTAGGAATCAGGTAGTTTGTTTTCAAGGAATATAATAGTTAAGTCTTTATTTTTGAATGATACATCAGGCTCTTGTGCCTTTTAATCCTAGCTCCAGTGCGAACATTCTCTCCTCCCTCTGTGGTTTGGCACAGGTTCATCAGTTTGCTCATTTGGCATCTCTCCATCGTGCCGTTGGCTTTCCTGATGTTCTCGGTATTTCTAGGTTGTGTGCTGGTACTGGTTTTTGAGCTACCCCTAGGAGTTAGTCTTCTAAGGCTGTATTTGTTGCTTGACCCTCTTGTGGCCTGTCCCCCATGAGCTAGGAGGGTGAGACATGCCCTGGGCAGGATGAACCAGTAACCATGTGTGGGGGAAGGGCAGGGGCTCCCTGCTCTTCCTGGCTGTGGCCACACCCTGCCTCTCTAAACTGAGCAAACCCACTGCCGTTCCCCTGGAAACAGACTTTTGTTCCTCCTTGGGGGTGACAGAAGCTGAGGACTTAGAGAAGGCTTGATTGCCTGCCCGAGGCTCCTGCATTGCCCCTTCTCCCTCCCAACCCTGATCTCTGCCATTTGCAAGGCCACACGCCCTTGAGTCTTATCCCACCTTCGTGGCAGTCCTCAGCTGCCTGCTTTGGGTCTGTGGCTCCGTCCTTCTTTCGTTTGATCCTATCTTGCTTTGAGTCTTTCAGGGATGGTTTCCAACCCACTCATGGTAGGCCTCCTTAGCTCCCCACATGGTTATGGATTTATTTTCAGTGTTACTGTTTTTAAAGTTGTGTCTTGCATTTCTGTGCATTTATAGCTGCTGCATATGCTTGAAGCGGAAGTCCACCACTTCCCTTTTTTTTAGCAATACCAATCAGCTTATGGTCATAGCTGTGTGAAGGAAGTGACAGTGAGGAGGAAGTTGAAGAGCCTTGCTAGATTTTAGAGCAAAGATGGGTCAGAGGGTTTGGTGTGTTCTTCCCCAAATCAACACAAGCTTCTTTGGTCTCCCCTGTTACCCTCGGAGCTGAGCCAGAGGTACTGTAGCTCGTGCCAAAAGTGAGCTATGTTGTGAAGTTCCTACTGATTGTTAGGAAAATGAAAGTCAAAAATTGTAAATTTCTTAGAAGCATATTATAAGATGCATAGGATTTTAAAGGTGGAAGGAGTCTTAGGGACCATCCTACTCAACCTGCTGAAAAACAGTGGAGCCCAGAAAGGTTAAGGAATTTGTCCAACCAGTAGGTGATACTGTTGGGATCCTAACTCTTGAAGGTAGGTGTTTTGAGTCCAGAGCCAGAATTTCTTCTCCACTACTCTAGTAAGGAGTGAAAAATGATCTGTATGATGGGAAGATTTAAAGTCCTATCAAGAAGAGCAAGGAAGCTGTAAAAGGCAATTGGAGGGCATGAGTTCAATCTTAGACATGTTGATTTCACTCTCTTACCAGTACTTATAGAAAACTTATTTTCTTTACAGCTTTGTATGGAACAGGACTAAAAATCTCTAAATCAATGAGAGATTAATATGAAAATATCTGATGCCTTTTGATATGTCTCCTCTCAACCGATTAAGCTTGCTTCCAAAGTTTGTATCCAGAGGGAACTAGAACAATATGGACAGCTAGTTTGAAAGGACACACCAAGCCCCAGGCAGTGAGCACAGTGGTCCTGCGCTCGTGAGCCCATCATGTCTGTGACTGTACCCCGGCAGTACAGAATTGCTGTCCCTTGCATGCAGTGCTGTCGCCAGCATTGTGATGGAAGTAGAAGTTGTCCTGAAGACCTGAAAGAGAGAGGGGAAAAAGGAAAATTTCAAACTTATTTCCATTTGTTTATGGACACTTGGGGTGCAGGTGGGATTTTTTTTAATTTTATTTTTGTTTATTGTTGTAGTTTAAATAAAGTTTACATTTTGAGTTAGTCTCCCATACAAAAATTTATACATACATTGTTATGTGACCCTAATTGCTCTTCATATACTGTGAGAGTACACTCCTCCTTTTCACCCCTGATTCCCCGTGTCCATTCAACCAGCTCCTAACCCACTCTGCCTTCCCATCTCACATCTGGACGGGAGCCGCCCATTCAGTCTCTTGTATCTACTTGAGCTAAGAAGCACACTCCTCATGAATAACACTGTATGTCCCACAGTCCAGTCCAATCCCTGTCTGAAGAGTTGGCCTCAGAAATTGTTTTAGTTCTGGGCTGATAGAGAATCTGGGGGCCATGCTTTCTGGGGTTCCTCCAGTCTCAGTCAGACCATTAAGTCTGGTCTTCTTACGAGAATTTGAGTTCTGTACCCCACCTTTCTCCTGCTCCATCAGGGACTCTCTGTTGTGTTCCCTGACAGGGCGGTCATTGGTGGTAGCTGGGCACCATCTAGTTCGTCTGGTCTCAGGCTGATGAAGTCTCTGGTTTATGTGGCCCTTACTGTCTCTTGGGCTAATACTTTCCTTGTGTCTTTGATGTTCTTCATTCTCCTTTACTCCAGGTGGTTGGGAACAATTGATGCATCTTAGATGGCTGCTTGCAAGCTTTTAAGACCCCAGATACCACTCACCAAAGTAGGATGCAGAACGTTTTCTTAATAAGCTTTGTTATACCAGTTGACCTAGATGTCCCCTGAAAGCATGGTTCCAAGACCCCTACCCCTGCTACTTTGTCTCTCAAAGTATTTGATTGTATTCAGGAAACTTCTTAGCTTTGGTTTAGTCCAGTTGTGCTGACTTCGCCTGTAGTGTGTGCTGTCCTTCCCTTCACCTAAGATAATTCTTATCTACTATCTAGTTAGTGAATAACCCTCACCCTCCCTACAGGTGGGATTTTAAGGACTCAGTCAAAGACAGGCAGCTTGGAAACCAGGGAGAAAGGATACATTCTAGAAAGAATATATTGTTGCTGTTAGTTGTCATCCAGTTGGCTCTGTCTCTTGGCGCCCCTATGTAGAACAGAACCAAGTGTTGCCTGGTCCCGTGCCATCTTCACAATCGTTGGTATGCTCGAGTCCATTCTTGCAGCCACTGTGTACTTTGAGTGCTGTCATGGATTGAATTGTGTCCCCCAAAATATCTGTCCACTTGGCTAGGTCATGATTCCCAGTATTGTATGATTGTCTACCATTTTATCATCTGATGCGATTTCCCTATGTTGTAAATGCTGTCACTATGATGTAATAAGATGGATTAGCTGCAGTTACGTTGATGAGTCTACAAGATTAGATAGTGTCTTAAGCCAATCACTTCTGAGATATAAAAGAGAGAAGTGGGCAGAGAGATGTGGGAACCTCATACCACCAAGAAAGCAGTGCCAGGAGCAGAGTGCATCCTTTGGACCTTGAGGTTCCTGTGCTGAGAAGCTCCCAGACCAAGGGAAGACTGATGACATGGACCTTCCTCCAGAGCCGACAGAGAAGAGAAAGCCTTTCCTTGGAGCTGATGCCCTGAATTTGGACTTGTAGCCCACTGGACCGTGAGACAATAAATTTCTCTTTGTTAAAGCCATCCACTTGTGGTATTTCTGTTATAGCAGCCCTAGATGACTAAGACAAGTGCCTTCCAGTGTAGGGGGCTCATCTTCTAGCACTATATCAAACAGTATTCTATTGTGATCCATAAGGTTCTTATTGGCTAATTTTTGGCAGTAGATCACCAGGCCTTTCTTCCTAGTCTGTCTTAGTCTGGAAGCTCTGCTGAAACCTGTCTACCATGAGTGACCCTGCTGGTCTTTGAAATATCAGTGGCATAGCTTCCAGTATCAGCAACATGAAAGTCACCACAGTACAACAAGCTGACATAGGGGTAGTAGAGAAAGAATATAGCAAAAAGACGTGAGAGGGATGATTTCCCCAAAGGATTGTTGATATTCAATAATGTCTGCAAAGATATATGTGCAAGATGTTCCTTCTAGCTTATTTCTTCCAAGAAAGCTCTGGAAACGGTTGGCGTCTGCTAATGGAGGTGTGGTTAAGTGTGGCGTTGCCTCCTGGCGGCCTCTCTATGCTGATGCTGGGAACAGGAGGGAGCGCCCGGGTATCAAGATGGAGAGATGCCTACACCATCTTAAGTGAGCCTCGTCGATAGATGGTTAAGGAACACTGTGTATGTAAACACCAAGCAGAGAAATTAAGACAGTTAAAATACTCAAGATACCCTTCTTCTCCCCATTAGATTGGCAAAGCAGCCCTGGTGGTGCAGTGGTTAAGTGCTTGGCTGCTAACCAAAAAGGTTGTGGGTTCAAACCCACCAGTCGCTCAGTGAGAGAAAAATGGGGCAGTCTGCTTCCATAAAGATTACAGCCTTGGAAACCGAATGGGGCAGCTCTACTCTGTCCTATAGGGTCGCTATGAGTCGGGATTAACTCGATGGTGATGGGTTTTGTTTGGTTTTGGTTAGATTGGCTATGTGTATATATATATATATATATATATATACACACACAAACAAAAACTTATGTGAAGACGCAGGGAAAAATAAAAAATAATGGTGGACAAATTCTACAAGGTCTTGAGAATGGACTACCAGACCCTAATTATGTGTGGACAATCAGTATAGGGTAAAGGTGGCCGTTCAAATCAGTCAGGGGTGAGGAAAGGGGATTAGTTAGTAGTTAATTAGTAGTCTTGGAAAAATTGGCTAATCATTTGGGAAAAATAAAACTTTACTCTTAATACCAAAATAAATTACAGGTTGAACAAAGAATAAAAATCTAACAGTAAAATCGTAAGAGTACTATAAGAAAGGAAACCCTGGTGGCATAGTGAAGTGCTACCGCCGCTCACCAAGAGGTCGGCAGTTGGAATCCACCAGGCGCTCTTGGAAACTCTGTGGGGCAGTTCTACTCTGTCCTACAGGGTCACTATGAGTCGGAATCAACATGATGGCAGTGGCGTTTATTTTGGGTTTTTAGGCGGCAAGGTGTGGGAAGAGAGATACTCCCACAGGTGGGTGCTGGCAGGGCAGTTTGGCAATATCTTCACAAATGTAAAATGCCCATGAGCTTTGACTCAAACCGTTTCACTTTTAGGACTTATTACACATATAAACTGACAAAAGGGGGAAAATATATACGCATACCGTAATTCATTACAACTTTGTTTTTGTAATAGCAAAAAAAAAAGGAAAACTAAATGCCTATCAATCAAGGGACTGGTTAAATAAACTAGTGTATATCTACATTGGAAAAGAGCTGGGCTGCTAACCAAAAGGTCGGCAGTTTGAATCCACCAGCCGCTGCTTGGAAACCCTATGGGGCAGTTCTACTCTGTCCCATAGGGGGTCGCTGTGAGTCAGAATTGACTCCATGGAAACGGCTATAGAGCCTTCTAAAAAATGTAGAATCTTTGAAAGGCTGCGGGGCCTGGGGGACCTGTGGGGTCTTTGGATGGGGACGGACCCACAGGCTGTGCCTGCACTGCACGCAAGACTCTGTGCCCCGGGCTGAGGGTGGCGACCTGCAGCAGTTCTCAGCCCTGACAAAAGTGCTTTTCCACTCCCTAACGGAGCTGACCGAGCCAAGGAAACCCTGGTGGCATAGTGGTTAAGAGCTACAGCTCCTGACCAGTAAGGCTGGCAGTTCGAATTCACCAGGTGCTCCTTGGAAACCTTCTGGGGCAGCTCTACGCTGACGTGTCCTGTTGGGTCGCTATGAGTCAGAATTGACTCGACGGCAGCAGGGTTGGCTTTTTTTGGTCAGCTGAGCCGAAAGAGGTGGAAAGGTTTCTGGCTCAGCTCTCTGAATGTGCCACCCTCACCACCAGTGAGATCATTCTCGGCTCCCCCCCAAGAAGCATCATGAAGAGCCTCCTGCGGGTTCCAAATGGTGCCTTAAAGAAGAGTCTGACAGCAGAGCTGGTCCCAGCTGATTTCAGAACTCTGGGTCTTAGAGAGGGCAAAGCCACTTACTCTTCTGAAAAGCGGAAGCAGAATCCCCCCACCCTGGTACCATGGGCCGTGGGTGAGACTTTTATGGTGAACTAGCTTCCAGATATGGAGTGGAAATTTGGAGTGACATCTGGGAGCAGTGAACTGGAGATAGTGGGAAGTATTTTTTTTGCAATTCAAGTTGGTCGTTACAAAAGGAAACCAACCTGAAAATCTGTATGAAGAATTAACTTTGCTTCAGCTCCACAGCTTCTTGCTCAAGCCAGAGCGGGTCAGAAACAGCATGGAGCCTTTCGGGGGATTTCTTTCCCCCTGTATCTCCGCCTTGACCCCCCTCCCCTCCCTGGGCGACTGCTCAGAGAGGCACCTCACTCACAGGCCTGTTGGGCGCTCATTTTGGGTTGTTTGCTTGCTGGGAACCCTGGTGGCGTAGTGGTTAAGTGCTGCAGCGGTTAACCCAAAGATCGGCGGTTCAGATCTGCCGGGTGCTCCTTGGAAACTCTACGGGGCAGTTCCACCCTTTACCGGGTCCTATAGGGTCACTATGAGTCGACTCGAAGGCAATGGGTTTGGTTTTGCTTGTTGGGAGCGCAGGCGCAAAGGTTTCTGCAAAACAACAGGATTCCGTACTTAAAGAGCCCTCCACAATCACCCTGTCAACTCTTTAAGGAATCACCACCCTCTCTCCCAGAACACTTTAGATATTCCAGCAGCTTCAGGGGAGAAAACGAGGTGAGTCGCCTCCCCATCACAGCTCCAGAGTAAACAAATGGGGCCAGGACTCAAGATACACGCAGACCACCCTTCCCCCCAAAGCAGAACCCATTTGTGGCTGAGCACGAGGCAGACTGTAGGAATAACATATATGGAGAGCCCCCAAGGACTTCTGTATACACCATTTGTGCTGGGGGCGGGGGCAATGTGGATCTGTTTGTAATGGGTCATTGTGGATGAATATGTGATTGGTCTTCTCTGAAAAGAACCGAGGCTAAACTCTGCCCCCAGTTCTGCTTCCGCCCTGTTGGGTTATAATAAGGCCGGCCTTTTGAGGCTATTTTAGTTTGTTGGTTAGATGATGAAGAAAAAAGGTTCTGACGGGGGAAGAAAAAAAAGTAGACTCTTCGTACCCCAGAATAGAAAGATGTCCAAGTTATATTCAGTGGAAAAAAAAAAAAAAAAAGATGTAGTATGTCATAGATATTTTTAAAACGGCATACATGTACATGATTCTGTAAGCTACATGGAATTGTTATCTGCCACATAGAGGTGGGAGCACATATGCGTGTGTACATACAGAGAATGATCTGGAAGCGTACGCACCAAACTAAGAAGAGCGGTTATCTGGGGAGGAAGTAGAACTGGTGGGGAGAAAAGTGGCGTTGAGGTTGTTAAACTGCATACTTCTATATTGCTGGCTATTTTTACAATGATTGTGATTGTGTATTTTAATCTGGAAAAATAGTAATAAAATTTAAGAACGCTTGCTTGGGAAAAAAGGGCGGAGGGGGGAGTAGGGTATGACCAGGAGGAGGACTGCATTTAGAAACACAATGTCATAGATGTTGGGACCATCTCTCTGCACATGAGGAGTTCGGCTCAGAGAGGTTATGTGGCCTGCCCAGTGTTGCACAGCCTGGTTCTCCAGCAGGACTGCACCCTCATCACTGTTGATGCCAGGCACACCTCCGAAGAAACCCATGTAATTTGGCCTCCACCTGGCTTTGGGAATTATTGATTAAGTGCTCTCTTCCCACCTCACTCTCACCAAAAGCCAAGGTTGAGAAGTAGTAGGATTTTATAGCACACAAACACAGCTTTTAAGGCTAATGAAGTTTCCACTGAATTGCAATTTATTAGTCTGCTGGACATAATGGCAGCTGTGTGTGTGTGCCTTTGATGGCAAACCCTCTGGAAAGTGGGAGTGGTCCCTTCCCACCTGACATACGTCTCTGTGTGTGTGAGAGAGAGAGACCGTGTACACGTTTTTATGCTGAGAATATGCCATTCTGTGAAACTTAAATTCTCCCATGGGACTTGTATTCATGAGATATGCTCGAGTTGCCCTCAAATTGACTCTGACTCATGGCAACCCCACTTATATCAGAATAGAGCTGTGCTCCACGGCTGATTTTTCACAAGGAGACCACCAGGCCTTTCTTCTGAGGCGCATCTGGGTGGACTCGAACTGCCAACCTATCAGTTAACAGCCGAAGCCGAGCGCGTTAACCATTTACACCACCCAGGGACTCCATACGGTCTGTGTATCTCTGAAAGTCTAGGAAGAAAGATATCGAGTAAAGAAGGGCGGTGCATTCTGAACGCATTGCCATAACAGGTGGTGAGTTCACGTAACATAGTTCGTGAACTTGAGAAAGAATGTGTGGCCTGGAATGACGTAAAAACCCACCCACAGCGTTTTCTACTCAAGATAATTTGAATTGCTTCCATCTGTAAGGTTTTTCGGAGCATTATTTTAAGTTCATTTTGCTTATTTTCTTGTCGTTCAGCCCAGTTTGTTGTCTGCTTGTTTTGTGCGGAACGTTTTTTTTTTCTGACGAGGAGAAGGTGAATAATCTCGCTCCTGGTTAAGAGCTTGAGCCCTGGCTTCTTGAGTCAGTGGCTGGATTGCTCTGGCTCGCGGGTTGCAGCAGACGGTGATTTGAAGGACCATTTTGAGATGATCCGTTTCTGTGACTGCCTCATCCTGAACGTACCCACCCAGGCAACAGTGTGTAAATGCTGGGTCATACCCACACTGGAGAGCCCCAAGGACATGCACTGGGTGTTCTCATTCTGTAATAAAATGTCTAGGACCACAGTTTTTTTTTTTTTTTTTTTTAATTGTAGTTTAAGTGTAAGTTTAGAATTCAAGTTAGTCTCTCATACAAAAATTTATACATACATTGTTATGCAACTCTAGTTGCTCTCCCTATACTGGGACAGCACACTCCTCCTTTCCACCCCAGATTGCCGATATCCATTCAACCAGCTCCTGACCCTCTCTGCCTTCTCATCTCACCTGCGGACAGGAGCTGCCCATTTAGTCTCATGTATCTACTTGAGCTAAGAAGCACCCTCTTCGTGAGTATCACTTTATGTCCCACAGTCCAGTTCAATCTTTGTCTGAAGAGTTGGCCTCGGGAATGGTTTTAGTTCTGAGTCGACAAAGAGTCCGGAGGCCATGCTTTCAGGGGTTCCTCCAGTCTCAGTCAGACCTTTAAGTCTGGTCTTTTTACTTGAATTTGAGTTCTGCACCCCACTTTTCTCCTGCTCCGTCAGGGACTCTGTTGTGTTCCCTGTTAGGGCGGTCATTGGTGGTAGCCAGGAACCACCTAGTTCTTCTGGTCTCAGGCTGATGAAGTCTCTGGTTTATGTGGCCCTTTCTGTCTCTTGGGCTAATACTTTCCTTGTGTCTTTGGTGTTCTTCACTGGAAGGAGGGGTCTTATAGGGCAAAATGATTTTAGACACTTTAGGGGAGAGACATAGAGGCAGAGGGTCTCTTGCCCGATAGCATCTCTTGACTTTTGAAACAAGCTGTCTGTTATATCCCATCATTGCATTCAGGAACCCTGCTGGCTTTTAATAACTACACTTGTTACCTGCATCCAGCTGGCCCCTGACTCGTGGCGACCGTGTGCACAACAGAAGTGAACACTTCACAGTCCTGTGCCATCCCCATGATGAGTTGTGGATTGGACCGTTGTGATCCGTAGCGTTTTCATTGACAGTTTTTGGGAAGTGCGTCTCCAGGCCTTTCTTCCTCATGCATCTTGGTCTGGAAGCTTCACTGCAACCTGTTCAGCATCATGGCAATACACAAGCCTCCACTGACAGACGAAGGTAGCTGTGCATAATGTATGTTGGCCAGGAACTGAACCCAGGTCTCGCACATGGGAGGTGAGAATTCTGACCCTGAACCACCGTTACCTCCAATAACCACACCTGGGGTGGTGTTTCCTTCAGCTATCTCTTGCCTTAGTCATGAGACAAGGACACCAATACACACCCCAGCGGGCTGGGGCCTCACTTTTATGAAGCTCTAAAACACTTTGTACCATTGTCTTAGTTATCTAGTGCTGCTGTAATAGAAATACCACAAGTGGATGGCTTCAACAAAGAGAAATTTATTTCCTCACAGTCTAGTAGACTAGAAGTCCAAATTCAGGGCATCAGCTCCAGGGAAAGGCTTTCTCTCTCTGTTGGCTCTGGAGGAAGGTCCTTGTCATCAATCTTCCCCAGGTCTAGGAGCTTCTCTGCGCAGGCACCCCGAGTCCAGAGGATGAGCTCTGCTCCTGGCACTGCTTTCTTGGTGGTATGAGTTCCCCCCACTCTCTTTCCTTTTATCTTTTGTAAGATAAAAGGTGGTGCAGGCCACACCCCAGGGAAACTCCCTTTACATTGGATCAGGGATGTGACCTGGATAAGGGTGGTGTTACAATCCCATCCTAATCCTCTTTAACATAAAATGACAATCACAAAATAAAGGACAACCACACAATACTGGGAATCATGGCCTAACCAAGTTGACACATATTTTGGGGGGACACAATTCAATCCACGACAACCATTATCTTGGCCTTTGCTGCACACTTTAAAAATGTGTAGGTGTTGTCCCCTCTGCCTGACTGCAGCGGTTGGGGACCATGCCGTAGACATTTTCGTAGACTCCAGGCTCCCAGCCTGGCACTGCCTTTGCACATGGTAGGTATCTTACAGTTCTTTTCTAACATTTGAATGTATCAGATAGACAGTAAGGTCAGGGTGGGCAGTGCCTACCGCTCCACCTCGGACACCATGGCCCAGGTGTGGGCGAAAGGCTGTCCCCTCACTTCCCCGCCAAGGATCTGAAGACTGTGCTGTCAGTACGTAGTCGCTAGCCATACGTGGCCACTTATTTATTTTATTTTATTGTGGTGGAATATATATAATATGTATTTGCCTATATATGTATATATATATATATATATATATATATATATAGGTTTGCCATCTCATCCATTTTTGGTCCAATTTAGTGACATTAATTACATTCACCAAGTAATGCCACCAACCATATTAAATAGTTAAATACATTTAAATTAGTTAAAGTTAAATAAAATTTAAAATTCAGTTCTCAGTCACAATAACCACATTTCAGGGGCTAATAGCCACACGTGGCTTGTGGCTCTGCACCGGACAGAGAAGAACAAACGTTTCTTTTTCTTTTTTTTTTAATTGTTGTGCTTTAAGGGGAAGTTTACAATTCAAGTTAGTCTTGTATACAAGAATTTATACATGCATTGTTATGTGACCCTAATTGCTCTCCCTATACTGTGACAGCAAACTCCTCATTTCCACCCCTGATTTCCCATAGAACAAACATTTCCATCATCACAGTAAGGTTCGCTGGACAGCGTGGATGTCAGAGGTACACGTGTATGCCATGTTATACCTGAGCCCCACGTGGTTCTTCCCCTCAGGCGCCAAGGAAGGAACGAGCTTTTACTCAGCTTTTACCTTTCATAGTTCTTACTGCCATCTCGGGTAGTAAGTGTATACTAATGCTCTGCATTTTTCTACATGTTGACCCCAGGTGGCTCCCAATTCCTTTATGGGGATCTGACCCTAGGAATTGATGACCGGCACCAGGAATGCCCCCTTCTCCTTGGATGAGACCCTGAGTCTTGCCCATGGGTATCAGGCCTGGTCCTTTAAACCTCAGCACGATTTCCATCTCAGGTGTCAACACCATCCATTCCTGCCAACACACCCCCCCAATGTTAGGTCGTGAGTGTTCTAGTCCCGCTTAGTTCCAGGAGTACTTGTGAGTCACTCAGGAACTGAAATTGTTCCCACTTGTTGTGTTGCTATAGAAGTCCTCTGAATGTGAACCCAGCCTTGGAGAAAGTGACTAATTAATGTAGCCTTGGGTTAAGCAGTTAAGAACTCGGCTGCTAATCAAAAGGTCGGCAGTTCGAATCCACCAGCCTCTCCTTGGAAACACTATGGGGCAGTTCTACTCTGTCCTATAGGGTTGCTATGAGTCAGAATCGACTCTACGGCAGGGGTTTTTTTTTTGGTAGTTCTTATGTGCACTTTGGAATCCCAAACCTACCAAGAAACTGAAGATAGATCAATGTTAAAGCAGAATATGGAAAGGTATCACAAAGTTCATTAACGGAAAAACATGGCAGAGGGCCTGATTCGCAGTTTGTTATGTCTGTTCTACATACTTGGAGTCCTTGGGTGGTACGAACAGTTAACACAGTTAGCTGCTAACTAAAAAGGTGGTTCGAGACTACCCAGAGGTACCTCAGAAGGAAGACCTGATGATCTACTTCTGAGAACTCAGCCATTGAAAACCCCACTGAACTGTGGGGCACTTCTCTGTTATATAAGGTCACTATAAGTCGGAATCTACTCGACGGCAGTGGGTTTGGTTTTTTGGTTCTGGGTTAAGCACACTTGATTCAGTATAGTTTCTGAAAGAATAGACTAAATTTTTGTTCAAGAGCAGTTTGAGGTAATGGAAAAAGTCTTAGCGTTTATTAAATTCTCTTCCTTTAAAAAATTCCAGTATCAGTTTTTCAAAACATTGGGAACTAAGGTTTTTGTTTTGTCTTGTTTTACGTTTTGAAAGGAAGACTTGGAGAGGGAACATGTTCCTCATTAAGGGAAAATGAAGAAAACAGTGCTGATTGAGTGACCATGTTCTGTGCTTGCAAAGAAAACAGTAGTTTTATTTCTGGAAGTGCGTACCATCTGATCAATTAAAACCTCTCAAAGCAGTTATAGTGGTGGGGGACATTGGTGGGTCAGTGGTAGAGTTCTCACCTTGGGTGAGGAGACCCAGCTTTGATTCCCAGCCAATGCACCTCATGCTCAGCTACCAGCCTTCCACCAGGGGAGGCTTGTGTGTTGCTATGATGCTGACCGGGTTTCAGGGAATCTTACAGATTAAGACAACTAGGAAGAAAGGTCTGGTGATCTACTTCCCAAAATTAGCCACTGAAAATTCCGTGGATCACAATGGTTCGCTATGGGGATGGCAGAGTCCCACGCAGCATTTCATTATGTCATGCACGGGGTCCCTATAAGTCGGGACGCACTCAATAGCAGCTAACAACAAGGGCAACTGGAGATACTTGAGTTGGGCTGACACACGGGTGCATCCTATAGGAGGCAGTACCTGAAGAGCCTCTGTTAGAGAAAACTGAGATGTTCCCCTGTGCAGGGGCCTGCAGGGGGCCCTTCCAAAGTGTTCTCCTGCCGCTGTCCCCTGAAGGCTGAGCTCTACCTCACTCTTTGCAGCTGGGCGAGAGACATGCAGTTGGCCTGTCTTAGTCATCTAGTGCTGCTATAACGGAAATACCACAAATGGATGGTTTTAACAAAGAGAAATTTATTCTCTCATAGTCCAGTAGGCTACGAGTCCAAATTCAGGGCATCAGCTCCAGGGAAAGGCTTTCTGTCTCTGTCAGCTCTGGAGGAAGGTCCGTGGCATCAACCTTCCCTTGATCTAGGAGCTTCTCTGTGCAGGAACCTCAGGTCCAAAGGACACGCTCTGCTCCCGGCACTGCTTTCTTGGTGGTATGAGGTCCCCATATCTCTCTGCTTGCTTCTCTCTTTTATATCTCAAAAGAGATTGACGTAAGACACTATTTAATCTTGTAGACCTTATCAATATAACTGCCACTAATCTATCTTATTACATCAGAGTGATACCATTTACAATATATAGGGAAATTACATCAGATGACAAAATGGTAGACAGTCATACAGTACTGGGAATCATGACCCAGCCAAGTTGACAGACATTTTTGGTGACACAATTCAATCCATGACAGGGAGCCAAACAAATACAGAGAGAGCTGTGTGATTATCAGGCGTTGAGATTAGTTGAGATGAGAGTTTTCCAGATATTAGTATCTATTCACCCTTGTATTGAATTGTACAGTAACCTGTATTTTCTCATCTAGTTTAGTTGTGACCATGGGCTCCTCTTGTGAATAATTTAGAAGTCACTCTAAATAGATTTAAAAAAAATGAATCTGAGAGTCAAGTGTTGTTGTTGTTAGGTGCCGTCGAGTCGGTTCCCACTCATAGCGACCCCATGTACAACAGAACAAAACACTGCCTGTGCCTGCGCCATCCTCATGATCTTTGTTATGCTTGAGCACGTTGTTGCAACCACTGTGTCAATCAAGTGTCAAGAGTCAATTAGCATTCTTGTATCCGATAATATATTTTGTTTTCCTTTTTTTATAAGCAGGGAAATAATTTTTAAAACCAAGTGACATTTGACTGTTTTTGTAAGAGACATGCTTTCGAATCCAATGAACTATTTTATAATACAGTGAAACTCTCTTAGCCTTGCATGTTGTATTAATTCATTAAATGCGTAGATTTTTATTGAGCTTGTTCTATGTGCCCGGAGTCCCCGGGTGGTGCAAATGGTTAACGACTGCTAACCAAAAGGCTATGGAAGTTTGAGTCCACCCAGAGGTGCCTCAGAAGAGAGACGTGGCCATCTACTTTTGAAAAATCAGCCACTGAAAATCCTATGGAGCACAGATGTCCTCTGACACACATGGACTCAGCATGAGTTGGGGTTGACACATGAGTTGACAGCCAGTGGTAACTGGTTATTATGTGCCTGACACCATTCTGGGTGCCAGGAGGACATTGGTGAGCTGTTGAGAGGCCAGACAAGTCACAGTCATCGAGATTAAAAGCCATCTCATCAGCTTGATATTTCTGTTACAGTGTGATAGCAGGCCCAGTGAGGTCTCAAAATAAGAATCTTCTAATTATCACAAAAGTGTCTTTCTTATGAAAGAATACTTTGTCACAGCCATTTTTTAAAAAAATAAAACATCTTTCTCTTAACCAGGGACTGATTTTATGGCAGGTTTTCGTTTCAACTGGCAACCATGTGGTGTAATACACACCACCAGGAGGTCCACAGGGGCTCACAATGTTCAGACCCACGGGATGATCACACGGCATATTGGGCACGGGAACCCCAGCGTCCCAGCAGGGCAACATCAGGTATCTTCCTTCAGTGGGGGTCTTTGCTGCAGTTCACACCGTCCAGGGCCAAGGAGGCAAGGTCTACACGGACGCCTTCCCCAGGAGCCATTTCTCTCTGAACAGCACTGTAGACATTGTTTCCAGGGTCCCTGCAAGAAACAGGTACAAAGCTTTGGCTTTTCATCAAGTATTTCTAGTTCTCCCAGACTAGGGAGAAAGACATGGCCGTCTACTTCCAAAAATCACAAGGGTCTGATCCACAGCTGATCATGGATGTGGCGCAGGATGGCACAGCACTGGGCAGTGTTTTGTTCCACTATGCATGGGGTCACCATGAGTTGGGGACCAACGTCACACCAGCTAACAACAACAACGTTGATCTCCCAGTCTGGGTGCAATTTCTATATTAGGGATTATTTTTACCATAAGCAATGCTGCTTAACCATATAATTGACAGGCCACCTTACCAGGTTACCCGGGGAACAAGGCTGGAGAGTTAACCAAAAGTCAAATTCTTATGCAGAAGGGAATGGATTTTATTAACCTATTGCCCACATTTAACACTAACTTATTTTTTTAAATACAGAAATCTTGGTTTCTTTACAACATTCTTCGTCATGCAGCATTATGAAGCCCTACCCTTGTTTATTTGCTCAACATGCTTTCCCCAAGAGAACATTTCCAACCGCACACCCCTGGTGTGGTGGGGGAGCCGTTTTCCCTGGAGGGGAGACATATTTGATCACTGGCATCGTTCACAATTGTTGTGGTGTGGTGATGCTATTATGGTTTCCCGGGGCCAGCTACTCTCACTGCCCCAGCTGTGACATGGGCCCCAGTCTTGCTTTCCGCCGGGTCCCCAGCACCTAGAACATGCCTGACACATGAGAGGTTCATGGGTGCTAAAGGAAGTTAATGTTGAATGCCTGGATTAGAGCAGCGGTTCTGTCTTCATGGGCTACCCAGGACCCTGAAGTCATCCCAGAGTCCTGCATTGCAGAGTTACTCCCGACTGCAAGGACTATGGGGGCATTAGCTCCGGCTACCTTCTGGAAGATGCCCAGATCAACATGGATCTCCATGACAGTGAATTTATATATATATATGTATAAGTTATGATTGGCACATTCTGCTTTATTTTAAAAAATCTTTTGTACTTTGCAAATTAAACTGTTTAACTATCTCTACGTGCGTTTTACTTTATACAATGTTTTATAGAAATTCTTGTCATAGCCAATCTCTATATGAACTAATTTGTGTAAAAACCAGGTCATTGGGATTATACTATTACAGATAATACATTGGTGTTTTTTGAAAATCAGTTACCCTCTGAGGAACAAAATTTATATTTGAATTATACCCTATTATATTCTATAATTTGAATAATATTCTAAATGTAATATTTACTTATTGAAGGATTCTTTGGTCAAAAAATTGAATGACACAGGAAGCATCCAAAGCGGATGGAAGGAATACACAGAGTCACTGTACCGAAAAGAATTGGTTGACTATTTCAACTATTTCAGGAGGTAGCATATGATCAAGAGCTGATGGTACTGAAGGAAGAAGTCCAAGCTGCATTAAAGGCATTGGCGAAAAAACAAAGCTCCAGGAATTGACAGAATACCAATTGAAATATTTCAACAAATGGATGCAATGCTGGAAGCACTCACTCATCTATGCCAAGAAATTTAGAAGACAGCTACCTGGCCAACCGCCTGGAAGAGATCCATATTTGTGCCCATTCCAAAGAAAAGTTATCCAATGAAATGTGGAAGTTATCAAACAATATCATTAATATCACATGCAGGTAAAATTTTGCTGAAGATCATTCGAAAGTGACTGCAGCAGTACATTAGCAGGGAACTGCCAGAAATTCAAGCTGAATTCAGAAGAGAACGTGGAACGAGGGATATCATTGCTGATGTCAGATGGATCTTGGCTGAAAGCAGAGAATACCAGAAAGATGTTTGGCTATATTTTATTGACTATGCAAAAGCATTTGACTATGTGGATCATAACAAATTATGGATAATGTTGCCAAGAATGGAAATTCCAGAACACTTAATTGTGCTCATGTGGAACCTGTATATAGACCAAGAGGCTGTCATTGGAACAGAAAAAGGGGATATTGCATGGTTTAAAATCAAGAAGGGTGTGCATCAGGGTTGTATCCTTTCACCATACTTATTTAATCTGTATGATGAACAAATAATCCGAGAAGCTGGACTATATGTAGAGGAGTGCAGCATCAGGATTGGAGGAAGTCTCATTAACAACCTTCACTATGCAGATGACACAACCTTGCTTGTTGAAAGTGAAATGGACTTGAAGGACTTACTGATGAATATCAAGGACTACAGCCTTCAGTATGGATTACACCTCCACATAAAGAAAACAGAAATCCTCACCACTGGACCAATAAGCAACATCATGATAAACGGAGAAAATATTGAAGTTGTCAAGGATTTCATTTTATTTGGATCCACGATCAATGCCCATGGAAGCAGCAGTCAAGAAATCAAACAACACATTGCATTGGGCAAATCTGCTGCAAAAGACCTCCTTTAAGCGTTCAAAAGCAAAGATGTCACTTAAGGACTAAGGTGCACCTGACCCAAGCCATAGTATTTTCAGTTGCCTCATATGCATGTGAAAACTGGACAGTGAATAAAGAAGACTGAAGAAGAAGTGATGCCTTTAAATTATAGTGTTGGCAAAGAATATTGAATGTTCCGTGGACTGCCAGAAGAATGAACAAATCTGTCCTGGAAGAAGTACAGCCAGAATGCTCCTTAGAAGTGAGAATGGTGAGACTTTGTCGCACTTATTTTGGACATGTTAACAGGAGGTCCCCGTCCTGGGAGAAAGACATCATGCTTGGTAAAGTAGAGGGTCAGCAAAAAAGAGGAGGACCATCAACAAGATGGACTGACAGAGTGGCTGCAGCAGTGGGCTCAAACTTAGCAACAATTGTGAGGATTGTTCAGGACCAGGCAGTGTTTCGTTCTGTTGTGCGTGGGATCGCTATGAGTCAGAACTGACTTGACAGCACCTAACAACAACAACAGCAATATTTAATTTCTAACTTTTTTCTTTATACGCTCTCTTTTCTTTTAATTTTATAATTAAAAATTTCATAGAAACATGTTAAATTCTCATGATGGAGCAGAACTATAGGGAGTGGTGAATAGAAATGTGTAACTATGCCTTCCTAGGAGCGAACGCCTCAGAAGATCTACATAAGAAGGTCATTTCCACCCAAATAGTGAGGGCCAACTGAGTCAACTTCCTGCCCGTCTTTACTCCCATCCTCATCACCAACACTGGGGGAGCATTTACTGCGTGCCAGGCCACAGGCCATAAGTACTTCATGTAGATTGGTAATGTAATTCCCACACCAATGATTGGAGGTGGGTGTTACTATTATCCTCATCTTGTAGACGAGGAGATGGAGTCTCTGCTGTATGGCAAAAAGTGGTGGTGAGTGATATGAACCCAGGCACTTCAATTCTGGGACTTTAACCACTTCACAAGCCACCTCCCCTACTCCACACATACTTGGGCTTTCTGTGAGTCTGCAGGAGGGTTCTGCCTAAAATAAAGATGTAAAATGTAGCCTAACTTGGTGAGCATTGCCTTCAAAGCACAAAGCCACTAATTTTGTAATTACTTCAGTTTTTTAAAAATTTAAACCTGAAGTTTTGTTCATGGTTGTGCATAAGGAAAAGAAAGAAATTAAGATAATAAGGTCCACAGTTTCTCTGTATATTTGGGACACAATTATGTTTTATTAATAAGCCTGGTAGAGAGTAAAACTAGATAGCATCTAAATGGGACAGACAGAATTTTGATAACTCTATCCCGTTTGGGAGGAGTATGAAAAACAAATATTGTCTTCCTTCTACATTTCGTGTTTGCATGACAAAACAAGGACTTAACCATTGGAGGTAGAAGTAGTTTGGAATTGGTTCAGAGCTCCTCGGCAGAAAATACTGGAAGAATGTGTACCAGGTGTTAAAGAATGAGCATATGAGAAGATGTTGGGTCTCTCCTAGTGGTTTGGATGAAGTCAGGTAGACTGGACTAGTAACTCTGGTGCACCTACAGGCTGGCTTAGATTTGAGATGAGCAATTGGGATTCCTACCTGGAGAAGAATGTAGTCACATCTCCGTTACTCATCCATTCATTCATCTGGCAAATGTTTCGGGAGCATCTATTACACGACAGGCCATGTGCTAGACACCAGAGAGAGTAGGGAACAAAACAAGACACAGGCTTCTGGTTTCAGCTATGACATGAAAAGAGCTTTGAAGTCATCCCTTCCATCCTTACAACAAGAAAAAGCTGAACAAACTGAAAAGTCAGTGGCTTTTCTGAGACCCATCAGAGAACTGGAGTTGCAGGGCAAAGAGCCCCTGAAGTCTGGAGAGACAGGCAAGTCCAGAAAGACAGAGCCAAGGTCTGCTTACACGGAGAGAAGCCTCTGGAGCCGTAAACTGGTAGGAACTCATCAATGGTAATTTTGATGAATTGCTGGAGGCTGAGTGTAGACAAGCAGTGTTGCTGGGGTCTTCTGCCCAACCTGGGCAGCCCCTTTGAGGTTCTTGCCTTCTACTGACCAAGAATGACCAGGAGAGGCTCAAGTCTTCTGCACGAACAAAGCTTTACTGAGCAAAAGTAGCTCGCGAGCAGAGACAAAGAGGGACAATGCAAAGCTAGCCTTTGTCTCCCCGAACAAAGGATTGGCTGGAGCATATAAAGGTTTTTAGGCAGGAAAAAGGCATCATCTTTGTTCATGAAAGAGGCAGGGCTATGAAGATTAGGCATGCGCACAGGAGGCATCCCAAGATGGAACCCGTAACAAAGGCTCCAGGGACTGGATGGCAGGACTTATTATGGGGAGCAATGCCTGCACAGTCCCCCCATGGTGCTGGCTCTATGCCTGTCACAGGTCTGTCGGTCACTTTATGGATGTTTGCACATGCTCCAGGGACAAGATCAGGCCGGTTCTTCTGGAAAACATCAAGGAAGTACATTGAGAGCTGAGTGGATTGTTCTTTCATTATTGCATGTTCCAAGATAATGGGTTTTGTGTCATTAGTTAAGCACATGTTTTTAGTTCAGGGTTCTTTGCCTAGGAGCTCTGTCCCTTTTTCCCTTCCCTGTCTCAGCAGGAGAGTGAGAAACTCCTGGGGAATGCAATCTTAGAAGGACTTTCATCTCACATTTTCGTGGGCTTTACTTCCAGCAACCCCACCAGGTTCTCACAGTGAGGATCTGAGAAAGAGCCCCTCGTGGCTCTGCAGGGTGAAGGGGGAGAGTAATCAGTATGAAATACACCCAGATCCTTCTCTACAACAAAGGCCCACTCTTCAAGGGAAAAGACTTTGACACAGCTTATCCCTATCCCAGGAGAAACTGCTTTTCTTACCCTCAAGCCCCCTCCCAAAAGGCAAAAGGCCTAGAATAGCTAACACAATGCTAGAGAAGAAGAATTGGAGGACACACACTACCCAATTTGAAAACATACTATAAAGCTACAGTAGTCAGGACAGCATGGTGTTAACAAAAAAAATTGTGTGTACATACCACAGAACCTAGATCAACAGAACAGAACAGAGAGACCAGAAATTGACCCACACAAATAAAGTCAAATGCTTTTAACAAAGGCATAAAGACAATTCAATGCAGAAAGCTTACTGAATGATTAAGCTTGGTGAAGAAGGCATGTCGAAAGCCGAGACAGGCCAGAAGCTATGCCCCTTGCGCCAAACAGTTAGCCAAGTTGTGAATGCAAAGGAAAAGCTCTTGAAGGAAATTAAAAGTGCTACTCCAGTGAACACACAAATTACAAGAAAGCAAAACAGACTTATTGCTGATATGGAGAAAGTTTCAGTGGTCTGGATAGAAGATCAAACCAGCCACAACATTCCCTTAAGCCAAAGCCTAATCCAGGGCAAAGCCCTAACTCTCTTCATTTCTAGGAAGCTGCAGAAGAAAGGTTGGAAGCTAGCAGAGGTTGGTTCATGAGGTTTAAGGAAAGAAGTCGTCTCCACAACATAAAAGTGCAAGGTGAAGCAGCAAGTGCTGATGTAGAAGCTGCAGCAAGTTATCCAGAAGATCTAGCTAAGATAATTGATGAAGGCAGCTACACTAAACAACAGATTTTCAGTGTAGACCAGACAGCCTTATATTCGAAAAAGATGCCATCTAGGGCTTTCATAGCTAAAGAGAAGTCAATGCCTGGCTTCAAAGTTTCAAAGGACAGGCTGACTTTCTTGTTAGGAACTAATGCAGCTGGTGACTTTAAGCTGAAGCCAATGCTCATTTACCATTCTGAAAATCCTAGGGCCCTTAAGAATTATGCTAAATCTACTCTGCCTGTGCTCTATAAATGGAAGAACAAAGCCTGGATGACAGCACATCTGTTTACAACATGGTTTACTGAATATTTTAAGCCCACTTTTGATACCTACTGCTAAGAAAAAAAAAGATTCCTTTCAAAATATCACTACTCATTGACAATGCACCTGGTCACCCAAGAGCTCTGATGGAGCTGTACAAGGAGATTAATGTTGTTTTCATGCCTGCTAACACAACATCCATTCTGCAGTCCATGGATCAAGGAGTAATTTTGACTTTCAAGATTTAATATTTAAGAAATACATTTCTTAAGGCTACAGCTGCCACAGATAGTGATTCCTTTGATGATATGGGCAAAGGAAATTGAAAACCTTCTGGAAAGGATTCACCATTCTAGATGCCATTAAGAACATTCATGATTCATGGGAGAAGATCAAAATATCAACTTTAACAGGAGTTTGGAAGAAGTTGATTCCAACCCTCATGGATGACTTTGATGGGTTCAAGACTTCAGTGGAGGAAGTAACTATAGATGTTGTGGAAATAGCAAGAGAACTGGAATCAGAAGTGGAGCCTGAAGATGTGACTGAATTACTGCAATCTCGTGGTAAAACGTTAATGGATGAGGAGTTGCTTCTTATGGATGAGCAGAGAAAGTGGTTTCTTGAGATGAATCTACTCTTGGTGAAGATCCTGTCAGCATTGTTGAAATGGCAACAAAGGATTTAGAATATTGCATAAACTTAGTGATAAAGCAGCAGCAGAATTTGAGAGGATTGACTCCAATTTTGAAAGAAGTGCTACTGTCGGTAAAATGCTATCAAACAGCATCGGATGCTACAGAGAAGTCTTTCGTGAAAGGAAGAGTCAGCCGATGTGGCAAACTTCATTGTTGTCTTTTTTTAAGAAATTGTCCCAGCCACTCCAGCCTTCAGCAACCACCGCCCTGGTCAGTCAGCAGCCATCAACACTGAGGCAAGACCCTCCACCAGCAAAACGATTATGATTCACTGAAGGCTCAAATGATGGTTAGCATTTTTTAGCAATAAACGATTTTTTAAATTAAGGTATGTACATTGTTTTTGTAGACATAATGCTATTGTACACTTAATAGACTACAGTATAGTATAGACATAACTTTTATATATACTGGGAAATCAAAAAATTCACACGACTCACTTTATCGTGGTGGTCTGGAACCAAGCCTGCAATATCACCGAGATATGCCTGTATGTATTCTATTCTTGTCTTCTTATAAAAGTAGGCTCGTACAATATTTGTCCTTATGTGATTGACTTATTTCATTTAGCATTATGTCCTCCAAATCCATCCAAGTTATAATATGCTTTGCAGGCTCACCATTATTCTTTATGATTGCATAGTATTCCATTGTGTGTACGTACCACAGTTTGCTTATCCACTCATCTGTAGAAGGACATTTAGGCTGATTCCATTTTTTTGGCACTGTGAATAATGCTGCAATAAACACAGGTGTGCATATGTCTGTTTGCATCACTTCTATTACATCTCTAGGATCCATATCTAGGAGTGGGATTGCTGGATCATAAGGTAGTTGTATTGCTAATTTTTGAGGAAGGTCCATACTGTTTTCCATAGTGGTTGTACCATTTTACAGTCCCACCAGCAATGGAAAAGAGAAAAACATACAAATCTCAAGGAACGTTCTACAAAATACCGGACCAGTACTCGACACTGTCAAGGTCATCAAAACCAAAGAATGTCTGAGAAACTGTCACGGCCAAAAGGAGCCTAAGGAGACGTTAAATGCAATGTGGGATCCTGGAATAGAAAAAGTACTGTTGGTAAAAACTAAGGAAATCTGAGTGAAGTATAGGCTTCAAGTAAATAATAATGTAGCAAAAACACCACTATTGAGTCGATTTCTACTCATAGTGACCCCATAGCATTTCCAAGGCGGTAAATCTTTATGGAAGCAGACTGCCACATCTTTCTCCCATGGAACCACTGGTGGTTTCGAACCGCCAACCTATTGGTTAGCAGTCGATGGCTTTAACCACCATGCCACCAGGGCCCCTAATGTAGCAATATTGGTTTGCTAATTGTGAGGAATGTAGAGTACTAATGTAAGATGTTAATAACAGGAGAAACAGTTGTGAGGTATATGGGAACTCTCTGTACTGTCTTCACAACTCTTCTATAATCTAAATCCATTCAGAAATAAAAAGTTTACTCTAAACACTAAAAAGGAGAGACAGAGATAGATACAGTCTCCTCCCTTGTGGAGGAAACAGGCAGTGATCAAAAAATCACACAGGTGAACGAAAAGTCAATTAAAACTAAGCCAAATTGTGGTCAGTATTACAAAAGAAAAGTGCAGAGTGCCTTGAGGGGGACTGAACAGGATGCAAGATTCAGAGGATGCCATGGTGGAAGGCAGCTTTTGACACTGGGGGACAGGCAGGTGTGTATCCTGAGATCAGAGCACAGACAGTGATGGACTTTCTGCAGAGAGGTTGTGTGCTCATGTATGTGCATGCGAAGAGCTCACTTTAGCCACAGGATGGAGGGAACAAGGCGGGAATGTTGGTGGTTAGGGTTGTCTGAAGTGGCGATGTTGGAGAAAAGCAGACCGGTGTGGAAGGTGGGCAGGTAAGATGATGGGGGTGGTAACGGACTGACGTTAAAGAAGGCAAGGCGGGCACTCTCAGGGAACTTAGGTTCTGACTCAAGCAGTTCCATGGATAGTGTTCTTGGGCCCCCGTTCTCAAACATGAGTTGTTAGAACAGATCACTGGGCCCCAGCCCCGGGGTTTGATTCTGCAGGTCTGGGTAGGGCCCGGAGAATTTTCATTTCAGTACCCAGGCAATGCTGTTGGTGCTGGTCTGGGGACTGCACATTGAGAACTATGGCTCCAAGGGAACAAGGAGGCAACTCCAGGCTTGGCAGGGAAGTTCCTGCATTTGGATGTGCTGAGTAAGAGATGCCTTTCCACAGCCACCTGAAGATGGTCTTTAAGGGCTGTCGTTAAGAGACCCGGCTGGGTTCAGATATTGGCTCTGCCACTTACTAACTGTGTGATTTTCTTGATGAGCCTCAGTTTGCAGGCCTGTGAATTGGAGATAACCACAGTAACTAACTTTCGGGATGGGGTACAGATCAGCTGATGCCCAGTGTATTCAGTGGCTAGCATAACGCACGCTCCCGGTAAGCGTGGAGTAACTGTTGGTGGGTGCACTCCTTGTCATCTTCATGGTCTCCATTGTCATTGCCATCTTGGCCAGCTCGGAAGATGTATCCTTACCCTCTTTGTGGCTCAAGTCTATCATCTATAAAAAGACAATACTTTGTTCTCATAGAGCTGTCATTGTCACAGGTAGGGGGTGCAAGTTGGCTTCTGCAGTTTTTCTCAGCACATCCCTGGTGAGTCCATCTTACATTTCCAGTGATGTTTCATGGGCTGTTGTAGAGCCTGGCCTGGGCTTCTCCTGGCTCTTTGTCCACGTGTGGAGACGTCACAGACTGGAAGGGAGAAGTTCAAAAGCCTCCATGGTCCACAGAGCATGTGAATGTTTAGGAGATGCTTGAGTAACACTTCCTATCTGAACTTGAGGGAATTGGTCAGAGGCCCTCTGTAAGCTGTGTCTCTTCCTGGTACCATGTGTGGCTGCTTGTCCAGGACATCCAGGAAGAGAGACAGGGACAGCTAATACGCTTGCTGCAACCCTGCATATCAGCCTGTTGCCATAAAGATGAACCCTGCCTGACCTTGCCAACGCCTGTGAATTAGCATCTCTGTCTATCAGTGGAGGCTTGCATGTTGCTATGATGCTGAACAGGATTCGGCAGGGCTTCCAGACTAAGACAGACTAGGAAGAAAGGCCTGGAGGTCTACTTCTGAAAATTAGCCACTGAAGACCTTATGGATCACAATGGTCCTATCTCCAACCAATCGTGGGGATGGCACAAGACCGGGCAGCTTTTCATTTCTTTGTGCCTGGGGCACCGTGAGTTGTGGCTGACTCGATGTCAGCTAACAACAACAGCAGTGTCTTAGGACTTTTTAAAATATAAAATAATCAGGACAATTTTGCTAGTACCAAACCCTGGTGGCATAGTAAGAGCTACGGGTGCTAACCAAAAGGTTGGCAGTTGGAATCCACCAGGCGCTCCTTGGAAACCTTACGGGGCAGTTCTACTCTGTCCTGTTGGGTTGCTATGAGTTGGAATCAACTTGACAGCAACGGGTTTGCTTTTTGGTTTACCTAGCAATTCAAGACAAAGTTCAGTTTTGTAGGAACTCTTGGGAAAATGTACTGTTCACTAATAGGCACAGCCACGTCCATTTACACCCTCGTAAAGCTTGCGTTCGTTGTGGTGGGATCCAGTTCTCAGCGTGTTACTTAATTTGAAACATGCAATTCAAAGAGGCCCCGTTCTGACTGAGGACTTCGTACTTCTGCATTTCCATATTGCTTTGCATACTACCAGCTTTGTGGAGAAGGCCCACTTCCCTAATTACAGACACCCTCTAGCTGCAGGAAACGCTCCAGCTTGTTGGTGCCTGTCTTCTGCTTTCTCTCCACTTCACGTCTTCTCCTTTTCACATATTTCTGTGTGTCTGTGTGTTTCTTCCCACAGTCCATGTTTTCCTGGACTTCTGACTCCAGACCTTGGTTTGAATCCAAGGAAGAAAGGTAGGTGAAATTTGTGGGAATCAAGTCTATTCAGAAACGGTGGCTTCAGAACGCCCTGCCCCTTGGCATGCATCCATAGGAAGGAACATTCATGGCGGCCATGTGCGTGTGTCCCTTTCTTTTCAGTCAGCGTCCTCACTCTGAGTATGTGCAGAGCTTGAGCTGGGGTGAGGGTGGGCCCCTGGGGTGGGATAAAGCAGTTTGCCATCCTAGTAATTGCCTGCGGTTGTCATGCAGGGAAACCATCTTTCTCCACTTCATACAACTTTTGCCACTTCTCTTAAGCCTTGGGTCTGTTTGTGCCACAGGTTTGTGAAAGATAGCTTTATGAAGCCTGGGGAGACTATCATAAGCCTTTGTGATATTTTGCAATCACAAATTACTCGTGAGTCGGAATCGATTCAAGAGCAACGGGTTTGGTTTTGGTTGTCCTTCAACTGACTAGAAACAAGTGGTGGTGAGTTTTTATACATTTTTAGTTAAACTTTGTGAAGCGTTTCTTAACCCAAGTCCCGTGAGTCCCTTTTATTGGAAGCAGATGGTTTTGTTCCTCCACCAGCTTCAGGGTCCCTGTAAAGGTTGTGTTGATGAGGCAGAGGGGTGGGACATTAAAATGCCTGCAGGCTGAACATGTTCGCAAGGTACCTAAGGATCAGATAGGAGAAGCCATGTCTGCTGAGGGATGTCATTGCATACCACTGTCACATGGCCCCCAGGACTCTCCAGGTGCCTGTTCTTTGAGGAGGAAAGCATCTTGGAGATTTGTTCTGGAGGAGGGCTGAGAAAAGCTCTGAGACTTTGCTTCCCTGTTCTTCCATGTGTGGTTGGCCCACATAAAGAGAAGTTGTTTTCCATGGGAGTTCTCCTGTCTTATCGTTTTGTTAATTGCTTTTCTTTTTCCCCAGAGGAGAATGGTTCTCAAGGCACAGTTTGTGTTGTTGTTGTTAGCTGCGTTGAGTGGGCTGATTTTCAGAAGTAGATCACCAGGCTTTTCCTCCTAGTCTGTCTTAACCTGGAAGCTCCGCTGAAACCTGTTCAGCATCGTAACAACACGCAAGCCTCCGCTGACAGATGGGTGATGGCTGCACATGAGGTGCATTGGCTGGAAATCGAACCTGGGTCTCACCCTCGTGGAAGGCAAGAATCCTACCACTGAACCACTTGGGACACAGTAGATGTGTGCAGTTCTTTGGGGAGAGTCCTTTTTTTTTTGTTTATTGTTGTAGTTTAAGTGAAAGTTTATATTTCAAGTTAGTTTCTCATACAAAAATTTATGCGTACGTTGTTATGTGACCCTAATTGCTCTCCCTATACTGTGACAGCACACTCCTCCTTTCCACCCCTGATTTTCTGTGTCCATTCAGCCAGCTCCTAAACCTCTCTGCCTTCTCATCCTACCTCTGAACAGAAGCTGCCCATTTAATCTCATGTATCTACTTGAGCTAAGCAGTCTCTTCACAGGTATCATTTTATGTCCCATAGTCCAATCCAATCTTTGTCTGAAGAGTTGGCCTCAGGAATTGTTTTAGTTCTTGGTCGACAAAGAGTCTGGGGGCTATGCTTTCCGGGTTCCTCTAGTCTCAGTCAGACCATTAAGTCTGGTCTTTTTACTAGAAGTTGAGTTCTGCACCCCACCTTTCTCCTGCTCCATCAGGGACTCTCCATTGTGTTCCCTGTCAGGGCGGTCATTGGTGGTAGCTGGGCACCATCTAGTCTTCTGGTCTCAAGATGATGCAGTGTCTGGTTTATGTGGCCCTTTCTGTCTCTTGGGCTAATATGTTCCTTGTGTCTTTGGTGTTCTTCATTCTCCTTTACTCCAGGTGGTTGTGACCAATTGATGCATCTTAGATGGCCGCTTGCTAGCTTCTAACATCCCAGATGGAGTGGAACATTATTACCAAGTGATAACCTTGGTGATAATCCAGTTTTTAGTTAATTATTCACAGCATTTAGCTCTTTCTTTTTAATTACCAGTTACTTGTGACACCTGTGTGACATGAGGCCCTGGCGGAGAAGTATTGCAGAGACAACCTTCTCTCCCTGGATGGAGGTGGGAGTGGGGTTTTCCCAACACTGGTCATCAACACAGCAAGAGCGATTTTTATTGTGTTCCCTGGTTCCTTCCCTGCCGTGGCAAGTGGCCACCCAGTGTTCATCCACTTCCTGATTCCTTTCCTCCTTAGATGCTGGAGTCTAACATGGTCAACTTACTCTCTAGCAATTATTTGGGGAGTAAAATACTGGCTTTAGCAGAGGTTCTCAAACTTTACCAGTACCAGATGCCAGCTGGTCGATGTGGATCCATGGCAACCCCATGTGTGTCAGAGTAGAACTGCTTCATAGGGTTCTCATGGCTGTGATCTCTTAGAAGCAGATCATCAGGTCTGTCTTCTGAGGTGTCCCTGGGTGGGTTCGAACTGCCAACCTTTTGGTTAGTAGCCCAGAGCTTAACCGTTCATGCCACACAGAGACTCCTAGCAATATCGCCTAGGGAGCAAAATGCTGGATTATAGCAGAGGTTCTCAAACATTAGTGTGTCGAAAACTCACCAGGGAAGCTGTTAGCAATATAGATTTTCAGTCTCCACATGCAGAAATTCCAATTTGCTGGGCCTGAGATGGGGCACAGGAGTCATAATTTCAGAAGATCTTCAGATGAGTCAGATGCAGAAGCTCTGAGGACACCTCAGGAGGCTCTGGACTTAAGGATGTTTTTGTGCTACAGCTCTCATTAAGAAATGTAATCCTCCTGTGACTTTGCTTAGTCACATGAACAGGCAAGAAGAAGTGTAGCTAGTAGAGAGCCTGGGATGGATTCTGGCAGTCCTGGAATGAGTATGGAGCCACCAGACACCTGCTCCCTCCCTTCCATGAATCACTCCCTCCAAGGCAGGGAGGTCCGTTTCTCTATCCCACGTGGCACCTGATGTCAAGAGCTGAGCTGAGTTGCCAGGTGTTGGAGTAGCCAGTTGTCTTAGTCATCTAATGCTGCTATAACAGAAATACCACAAGTGGATGGTTCAACAAAGAGAAGTTTATTCTCTCACAGTCCAGTAAGCTAGAAGTCTGAATTCAGGGCGCCGGCTCCAGGGGAAGGCTTTGTCTCTCTGTCAGGTCTGGAAGAAGGTCCTTGTCATCAGTCTTCCCTTGGTCTGTGGGTAGCTCAGCACAGGAACCTCAGGTCCAAAGGATGCGCTCTGCTCCTGGCACTGCTTTCTTGGTGGTATGAGGTCCCCCTGTCTCTCTGCTTGCTTCTCTCTTTTATGTCTAAAAGAGATTGGCTTAAAACATTATCTAATCTTGTAGACCTCATGGATATAACTGCCGCTAATCCATCTCATTACATCATAGTGATAGGATTTACAACACATAGGGAAATCACATCAGATGACAAAATGGTAGACAATCATACAATACTGGGAATCATGACCTAGTCAAGTTGACAGGTATTTTGGGGGGGGCACTATTCAATCCATGACACCGGTTAAAACAACAAGCCAAATGAAAATAACAGTCAAGCCTTTACTCACTGCAGTACTATAAGCAAGAGGCTAATGGGGAGAAGGTGCCAACTCCCCCTCTTCCACTTTCCCCCTGGAATGGCACTGGGCATAAGTTAGATGGTCAGCATAGACGTGGGGACCCATCTTACTGGGGACGGAAACCCAAACAAAAGGCTCCTGTAGTTTCATGGAGCCAGGGATTGGGGAGCTGGCGAGGGGGAAGGGTTGTGAGTGGACTGAGTCAGAGTGAAGAGAAGTGTTTTTAGGGTTTTTCTCCCTGCTCGCATGCCATAAGGAGGTCTCGACAGAGGTGGCATGGGCTAGGAAGGCAGACATGCGAAAGCATGGCTGGTCCGGGGGACCAGAGTCCTCGCAGCTTCCTTTAGATACCGCAATGCACAGATCGTTCACCAAGTCTGGTTGAGGAGGACACCTTTCCCTTGAGGCTGCCAGGTAGAGCCTTTGTAATTGCCTGTGGTCGGCCTGAAAAATCACACAAAGGACTTGGGCCAGAAGCCGAACTCCTACCTAACATACTGATGTATACATCCTAGACACTCAACAAACATACTGAATGAAGAAACAATTTACATTTTAAAATTAAATTCCATTTTGGTGAGCTGCTTGTTTATTACCAAATATGTTGAGAGCTAGCATTTTTCTTTACATCAAGACATAACGTCTGTGATAGTTATGTCAAGAAATACCACAAGTGGATGGCTTCAACAAAGAGAAGTCCAGTAGGCTACAAGTCCGATATGCGATAGTTATGTCAAGTGAGAAGTATGAGGTGGGAATACAAGAGTTTTTTGAGCCTTTTTTGTGAAATGTGAAAATTATGTATTGGCTGAGGTAGATCAACCTTACTTGATGTATTTTCAGAACTTTCAAGTTATTGAAGGCACAGCAAAAGAATTAGGATGTAAAGGCTTGGATAATCTTTTCGAGTATTGGAAAGTCCTATTTCTAAAGGTTAGGTAGAAATAAGGTTCTCCAGCCTTGGGTTTACTCTTTGAGTCTGAAGGTTGTATTCTAAGAAATTCCTTGTGCTCTCCTGTACAATCAGAGCCAGGTGAGGTGTAGCAGGAACACAACTCGTGGTTCTGCCTGGGTAGACCAGCTGTCTGTAGCGCACAGCCACCAGCCAGGCAGGACTCAGAAAGGCTGGAGGACAGACTCTGCAGACTGGTCTTCCCAAAGGGCAAGGTGGTGTCAGCTAATGAAGCCGGGGATTCTGTTTTTCCATGCCAAGGTCACATGTTTTCTTTTAGACAGTGAGATTCTGCTGCAAAAGGCAGTGCCTGCCGTTCTTTGCAGACTAAATGAGGCCAGTCCCCTGTCCCTGACTGCCACTGTAGCTGGTAGAGACTGATGCTGTCCAGAATGGTCTCACTGTGTCTCCTTTTGCTCAGTCATTTTTCTGTAATTTAGCCATCCAGTCAGTGACTGGCCCAGCAATATCGTCTTTCCCTCTTGGTTGGGCTCATTCCTCTTTCTTAAGAAAATCACTCTAACTCACACCAGAAGAACTAGATGGTGCCCGGCTACCACCAATGACCACCCTGACAAGGAACACAACAGAGAGTCCCTGACGGAGCAGGAGAGAAGTGGGGTGCAGAACTCAAATTCATGTAGAAAGACCAGACTTAATGGTCTGTCTGGAGGAACCCCAGAAAGCATGGCCCCCAGACTCTCTGTTAACCCAGAACTAAAACCGTTCCTGAAGCCAACTCTTCAGACAAAGATTAGACTGGACTATAAGACATAAAATAATACTTGTGAAGAGTGTGCTTCTTAGCTCAAGTAGACACACGAGACTAAATGGGCAGCTCCTCTCTGGAGGTGAGATGAGAAGGCAGAAAGGGACAGGAGCTAGCTGAATGGACACGGAAAGTCAGGGGTGGAAAGGAGGAGTGTGCTGTCACAGTATAGGGAGAGCAACAAGTGTCATATAACAATATGTGTAGAAATTTTTGTATGAGAAACTAACTTGAGCTGTAAACTTTCGCCTAAAGCACAATAAAAAATAAAAATAAATTAAAAAAAAAAAAAACAACAGAAAATCACTCTAACTCACAGATGAAGTTCTTCCTGTTACCCAGTCCTAATTGCTTCATTTTCTCAGCTTCAGTCTGCAAAGGACATTCCTAGGTGCATTTTCATGGGCTGCTTTTCATGGAGGCACCTGTGTGGCCTTACTAAGCCAAGATATCTTTTTGCATCTTCCTGATTCTGTCCCCCTAAATGGTGTGGATATGGAATAAATTGTCCCCAGATGTTATTTCTTCATGTACCATGTTCTTCTGCCACTGATACCTTAGTCTGTATGGTATGAGGAATCTCTCGTGGCCCAGTGATGTGAAAGGACCCACCTTCAATTACTAGGTGCTATTGGAGATGTTTTCTACAGAAAGTTGAAGGGGATCCGGTTGGGTGGGGTGGCAATGCCTGCAGGAGACATGGTTCAGCCTAAGAAAGGACGAGGCCTCGAATCACATCAAGGTGCTTTGATAATTAGGACAGAGGGTAAATAGAAAAGAGAGTTACAAAAACAGCCTTCCTCTTCTGGGCCTATCCAGGCTAGAAAACACTAAAATGAGCACAGATTTGGGGAACTAGAATAATACATGTAAGAACACAGTCTTCTGTGGAACTGGCTCCAACGCGTGGCAATCTTACGTAGAGCAGATTGAAACCTTGCCCAGTCCGTTGCCATCCTCATGATCATTGGTACATTTGAGCCCACTTTCGTAGCTGTTGCTGTCAGTCCATCTCATTGAGGGTCTCCCATGTTTTTGTTGACCCTCTACATTACCAAACACAGTGTTCTTTCTAAAGATTGGTCTTTCCCGACGATGTGTCCAAACTAAGCAAACCAAAGGCCCGCCATCCTCGCTCCTAGGATGCATTCTGGTTGTACTTCTTCTTCTAAAACTGATGTGTTTGTTCTTCTGGCAGTCCATGGTGTATTTGCCAATACCACAGTTCGAAGGCATCGATTCTTCTTCTGTCTTCCTTTTTCATTGTCCAGTTTTTAGATGCACATGAGATGATTGAAAAGACCATGGCTTGGGTCACGTGCACCGTAGTCATCAAACTGACATCTTTTTCTTTTGAAAACTTTAAAGAAGTCTTTTGCGGTAGATTTGTCCAATGCAATGTGTCACCTGATTTCTTGACTGCTGTTTCTAAGAGTGTTGATTTTTTTTTCTCTTTTTCCCTTTATTGTACTTCAGATAAAGGTTTACAGAACAGATAGTTTCTCATTAAGCAGTCAGTACACATATTGTTTTATGACATTGGTTAACAACCCCATGACATGTCAACACTCTCCCTTCTCTGTCTTGGGTTCCCTATTACCAGCTTCCTGTCCCCTCCTGCCTTCTAGTCCTTGTCCCTGGACTGTTGTGCCCCGTTAGTCTCATTTTGTTTTATGGGGCTGTCTAATCTTTGGCTGAAGGGTGAACCTCGGGAGTGACTTCACTACTGAGCTAAAAGGGTGTCTGGAGGCCATACTCTCAGGCTTTCTCCGGTCTCTGTCAGGCCAGTAAGTCTGGTCTTTTTTTTGTGAGTTAGAATTTTGTTCTGCGTTTTCTCCGGCTCTGTCCGGGACCCTCTGTTGTGATCCCCGTCAGAGCAGTCAGTGGTGGTAGCCGGGCCCCATCTAGTTGTACTGGACTCCGTCTGATGGAGGCTGTGGTAGTTGTGGTCCATTAGTCCTTTGGACTAATCTTTCCCCCCAAGGGTGTTGATTCTGTTGATCCATCCAGGTAGAATGAAATCCTTGACAACTTGAATTTCTTCACCATTTAGCTTAATTTTGTTTATTGCCCCAGTTGTCAGAATTTTCATTTTCTTTACGTTCAGGTGTGATCCATACTGAAGGCTGTAGTCCTTGACCTCAGCCAGTAAGTGCTTCAAGTCATCTTCATATTCAGCAAGCAGGGTTGTGTCATCTGCATATTGCAGGTTGTTAAAGAATCTTCCTCCAATGACCTGATACTGGGTTCTTCTTCATCGAGTCCAGCTTCTTGAATTTTTTGTTCAGCCTACAGATCGAATAAGTAAGGTGAAAGGATACAATTTTGCCAATGTTATTTCCAAAACATTCAAGGCAAAATGCATATAATGAGAAGAGAATAGAGCCAAGAATAGTAATGACAAGAAGGAGAGAGGAGAAAGAAGGAAAAGAAAAGAAACTGTGACAGTGACTCAGTAATAATCTCATTAATGATGGTAAATTCATTTGAACTTTGAGATCTGTCTCTAATTGGTTCCCGATAGTCTTTAGGTACCAGGCTCAGATACTATAGCCCTTGCAAGGTTTGGAGAAACAATGTCTCGACTCTCTTCCACAGATAGAAGACAGAATGAAGAAGGAGGCATCCAGGAGCATGTACTGGGTACCTGTACCTTAGTACCTTCCTTCTCGACCTTAGCATTTAACCTCCTCTCACCTCCTCAATACCAAACTAAAACCCATTGTCGTAGAGTAGGTTCTGACTCATGGTGCCCCCATGTGTTACAGAGTAAAACTGCTCCATAGGGTGTTCTTGGCTGTAATCTTTACAGAAATAGATTGCCAGGCCTTTCTTCCGCGGTCCCTCTGGATGGGTCTGGACTGCCAACCTGTACGTTAGTCGCTGATCACAAACCTCTTGAGCTACCCAGGGACCTTCTCGATACCAGAAAGTTTTATTCTGACTCTGCCAGAACGCAGTCTCTATCACCTTACTCTAACTTCTCGGCTTTTGGATAGCGTTTATCAAGCATTCGTTCAAGTATTTATTAAGCAGTGGTTGCTTCTCTCACCTGACTCTACAGCACATAGTATATGAGTTATCTATTACTGTATACACGTAGGAAACCCCGGTGGCATAGTGGGTAAGTGTTACGACCTGCTAACTGTAAAGGTTGGCAGTTCACATCCACCAGCCGCTCCTACTCTGTCCTATAGGGTCGCTATGAGTCGGAATCGACTCAACGGCAATGGGTTATGTACACATAACCCTAAACGTCCTGGCTTAAAGCAACTATAAGCATTTATTATCTAATTTCTGCGCATCAGGAATTTGAGACGGCTTAGCTCGGTTCGGGGTCATCTATGAGGTTGCCGCCAGGGCTGCGGTCATTTGAAGCCTTGGCTGAGGGCTGGAGGATCTGCCTCCAAGGCTGTTCACCCATTGCTTAAAAGTTAATTCTGGCTGTTGGCCGGAGGCCTCAGTTTCTCACCGCATGAGCCTCTGCACAGACAAAGGGAAAAGCAGCGGGGGCTTTCATGGGCTAGCCACAGATATCACACAGCATCACTCTGAAGTCAGCCATCAGTCAGTGTGGGAGGGGATTACACAGTCATTAGGGACCATCTTGGAGGCTGCCTGCCACATACACATTTTAACTCTCCAACAAGCTTTGCAGGGTGGAAACTATTCTTGGGGTGGGCTCTGCATTTATCCTAACCAATCAACTGTAGTCGCGTCTGCTCATGATGACCCCACGTGTAGCAGGGTAGAACTGTACTCCAGAAGGCTTTCAATAGCTGACTTTTCAGAAGTAGATCGCCAGGCATTTCTTCTGAGGCACCTCTGTGTGAATTCGAACTTCCAACCTTTCAGTTAGCAGCCAAGCGCATTAACCGTTTCCCCCACCCAGGGACTGCACACTCAGACTAATGGAGTGTATATTTTAGCGGTTTTGGGTGGCACAGACAATACAATAACGCGTAGAAAATGATAGTAGGTGGTAGCTACTCTGGAGAAAAATAAAGCTGAGATCAGGAGTGAGGGTGGGCAGGTACAGGGTGGGGGTTTCAGAGCTCAGCCACTCTTTATGTTCACCCAGGTTGTTCCCCTGCAGGGGACAAAATTTCCATCAGAGCTGTTTGTTCCAGAAGGCATTTTCAGTTGCTAGCCTGGGTGTGAATATCTGTGATTAATCTTTCACTCAGGCTGTCCCCGGAAACATTCATTTTTAATTAAGTTTTTAATTAGCTCAGCCTTATCTGAAACAGTTGTGCTTATGATGCTAAGCATGGGGCCAGGACTCCTGTATAAAGCTGCTGTCTGATAAGATGGAACTACAGATGCTGCTTTCCAAGCCAAGGGAATCGTAAAGGGCAGAGACGGTGTAATCCACGTTGGTCCCGAGCCTGGAAGAGCGGGTGGTGAAAGGCTACTTTCCAGGAAACATTGTAACCTGTCAGTAAGTGCGACGGCAGATGGCCCAGCTCGTGGAAGGCGTGAGGGTGTGGCAGGGTGGAAGGGGCTCATCCTCGTTCACGGGAGGGCGTTTTACAGCAGGACTGTGGGGAGGTGCTTCTGGTACCTCAGGGTTTAGGCGGGGACGGCAGCATCGAAGCCCGTGGAGAACGACCGCGGCTTTTGCTATTCAGCCCCTGACAGGATGTCGTGTGTTGGAGCCTGACCCGCACCAGGCAGGATTTGGAGGTCAGGAAGCATTGTCTTTGGCAAGGTCTAAGTCTCCCTCCTCTTCACCATCCTCATGTCTCTCTCACACACAGCACACACACTCACATAGCTCTTACACACTCACACATGCACACACACATTCACATGCATACACACTCAGACACTCTTATATGCTCACACTCAAGTACACTCACACCACACTCGCACATTCACATATACTCACATACTCCATACCACACTCTTACACATATATATACACGCACCCTCACACATTCTCATATGCTTACACACTCATACGCTCACACACTCATGCATTCACACGCAGACGTACACACTCACACATGCACACACTCACACACACATTCTCACACATGCACTCTGTACCACTCACACACATATGCACACACTCACACATTCTCATACACTCACACAGGTATACTCACGCTCACTCACACACACTGTACACTCACACTCTCACACATACTCAAAACCACGTACTATCACACATATTCAAACTCACACACACACTCCCACACTCCCACGTGCACACATACACACACATATACACTCAAACACACATACTGTCACACATATTTAAACACACACAAGACACACTCAGACACTCACACACACTCATACACACAGCACACTTACACACTGTCACACATATAGACTCAAACACACACAGTCACACACAGTCACACGCACACACACACACTCCCGTCCTGTAAGTGTGGGGCTGCCCAAGCCTTTGTCTTCAGAACCCTGCCAGGACCCAGTCCCTTTCTCTTCAGAGCTCACCTCATGAAGAACCCGTTTCTGGGCGGACCTTTCTCCCTCTTCGTGCCTGCCTGCGGATTTGTTGCAGGGACTTTGGTTCTGTTATCGTCCCCTCCCACAGTTGGGGCACCGTGGCTTGAGGAGGGACCTAACATGCCCAGGTCCTCTGGCAGGACACCAGCCTTTCCAGCTCTCAGCCTCTGCTGGGCACCCAAGCTTTGCTGCCTTCCCGGCCCGCCAGAGGATGCTGACCTCTGTCCCTTCCGGCCCTCCCTGTCCTTTGCTCATTTCCTTCGATGTTAATAAGCTAGATAAGGAGTATCTGTTAATCAAATTTATGGGTAAAAATGCTAGAGCAACAGAAGATACACGTTAGACTTGTGGGCAGGTAACAACAGCTAGCGCGTTGGTTTTCAACAGGGGATCGTTTTGCCCCCGGGAAGAGTTTGGCCGTGTCTGGAGACATTTTTGGTTGTGCTCTTGGGGGGGGTTCCTATTGGCCCTAGTGCGTGCAGGCCAGGGATGCTGCTAAATGTCCTATAATGCACAGAACAGTCTCCACAGCCGAGAATTATCCAGCCTAAAACGTCAATAGTGCTGAGGTAAGGGGAAGTCAGCACAACTGGACTAAACCAAAGCTAAGAAGTTTCCTGAATACAATTAAACACTTCGAGGGACAGAGTAGCAGGGGCGGGGGTCTGGGGACCATGCTTTCAGGGGACATCTAGGTCAATTGGCATGACAGAGTTTAAGAAAATAAGAAAATGCTCTGCATCCTACTTTGAGGAGTGGTATCTGGAGTCTTTAAAGCTAGTGAGTGGCCATCTAAGATCCATCAATTGGTCCCAACTTACCTGGAGTAAAGGAGAATGAAGAACACCAAAGTCACAAGGAAAATATTAGCCCAAGAGACAGAAAGGGCCACATAAATCAGAGACTGCATCATCCTGAGACCAGAAGAACTAGATGGTGCTCGGCTACCACCAGTGACCACCCTGACAGGGAACACAACAGAGAGTCCCTGATGGAGCAGGAGAAAGGTGGGGTGCAGAACTCAACTTCTAGTAAAAAGACCAGACTTAATGGTCTGACTGAGACTGGAGGAACCCCAGAAAGCATGGCCCCTGGACTCTCTGTCAACCCAGAACTAAAACTATTCCCAAGGCCAACTCTTCAGACAAAGATT
>NW_004444137.1:3172727-3205799 GCF_000243295.1 Trichechus manatus latirostris | reverse complement strand
CTATGGGACATAAAATGATACTCGTGAAGAGTGTGCTTCTTAGCTCAAGCAGATACATGAGACTAAATGGGCAGCTCCTGTCCAGAGGTGAGATGAGAAGGTAGAGAGGGTCAGGAGCTGGTTGAATGGACACAGGAAATCCAGGGTGGAAAGGAGGAGTGTGCTGTCACAGTATAAGGAGAGCAATTAGGGTCACATAACAATATACGTATAAATTTTTGTATGAGAGACTAGCTTGAAGTATAAACTTTCACTTAAACTACAACAATTACAAAAAAGAAAAGAAAAAAAGTCAGTAGTGCTGAGGTAAGAAAACCCTGAGCTGACTTAATGAAAGGCTCCAGGTGGAAATGGGTGGGACCATTCCACATGGAAGGGGGTGTGAGAGGGGTAAATGCAGAAGTCTTACTGTGTAAATTCCAGGTGGGGGAATATGTCTTTACAGCTTGTGAAAAAGGAAGGCTTTTCATTAGCCACAGCCCTACGTGGTTGCTGACCAGTTGAGTCAGCCCATGACTGATTCGTGGAACCGTGGCTACAGACTCAGGGGAGAGGCACGTTTGTGAGATCACAGCGGCAGCTTCAAAGCTAGTTACACTTTAAAGAGAGTTTTAGGCAAAATGAAACTCTGTGGGGTAAAAATGACCAGGGTAATGAAAGCCGTTGAAGGAATGACAAGTGTGGACGAGTTTGTTCATGTTGAGATGGGACAGTGGTAGCTGTGATCAAGCTTTTGAGGACTGCTCTGTGGAAGCAGATCTAGAATTGTCCTGTGTGTTGTGGGAGACAGATCAGGGATTGGGGTACAGGAGAAGGAGCAGGGAATCAGAGAAGAAAGCTGTTTGTCCCAAAAACATCAATTTTAAGAAGCAGTGAGCTCCATTCAGGAATGATGTTCCATCAGATGCAGCCATCTCTCCAGGGACTGGGGGAATTTAGAAGATTCTTAGACTCTGGTACTCCGCCTGGATAAAACAGTAACTGCACGTTTAAAAATTTTATTACAAAGACAATATACATTCATGAGAAAAACTAAAAAAAGAAGGAGAGAGAGAGAGAAGATCAGCATGTTTCCATTGAACAGATCTTCTTTGAGGAGCTACGCTGTGGTTAACATCAGTGAGCAAGACAGCCAAGATGACCAATCCTGTGGAGCTTATGTCTCAGGGCAAGGGCAAACCATCAATAAATAAGCAGGGAAATAATAGGCTTGTGATAAGTGCAGTGAAGGAAATAAGTACCATAGTGGGATAAGTATGAATGAGGGGGCAGAGAGTGGTGGGCAGAGGCAGCCACCTTAGGTCATCAGGGCACACCTATCTGAAGAGTTGATATTGAACCGGGGACTCAGAGTTGAGAAGGACCAGCTGTGCCAAGCAAAACAAACCAAACAGCCAAGACAGAGTGCAGAAGCTGGGGGACAGGAAAGAACTCAGCGTAGGAAGGAGAGGAAGAAGGGCAGGGTGGTGGTCAGAGTGGAGCATGGGGAGACCGAGGGGGCTCGGGTCAACCAGGTAGAGCATTTGGGACAGGGGAAGAACATGTGGGATGTGACATGAGCTGAGCAGAGTTTGGAAACATCACTCTGGCTGCTGTGAAGAGAATTGGCTCCAGGAGCACAGGACTGGAAAGAGGATGGCTAGAAAAGGGACTTTCATTTAGATGGGAGATGAGGTGGCTTCACTAAGGACAGTGTCAGGAGATGGTGAGAAGCGGATGAGTCTGTAATATGTTTTGGAGGAAAACTGATAAGAGAACCTTGGAGACCCGCTCATCTGGACTTCTTCTAGATTTGCCTGTCCTTCCACAGATGGCCTGCCTGCATCTGATGGAACGAGGTTCCTGAATGAAGCTCACGGCTTCTCGAGGGGCGTCATTCCAGTGTATAATGGATGCTTCTGTTAGAGAAAGCCTTCTTCTCTGACTCAGTGGACTAACCGTGAGGAGTAGGTGATGGAGAAGAATTCTGAAAATCTCTATGGTTTTCTCTCAAACTGTTGGTTAGATGTGGTGTCGTTTCCTCCATTAGGAGAGTCTGAGGGAGGACTATGTTTGATGGTGGGACAGCATGAAGAACCGAAAGCCCTGTTTTGGGTACGTGAAGCTTGAGCTGCCTATTGGACCACCGTGTGGAGATGTTAGCTAGGCAGATGGTATGGATCAGGAGATCAGAGGAGAGAGAAGTGTAGGATTCCTGGGCGTGTGGTTGGTGATGAGAACAGGGATGGCAATGTGTGAGCTGACCTTGGGGAGTGAGTATAGCCAATGCATGAGCGTTAAGTTGTCCTTGCAGTAAACCAGCTCCATTCTCAAAAACCACCACCACCACCAACAGCAACAAATGCCTCTTTCTTAAGCCAGTATCCAGGTTGGGTCCAGCACAGGAAATCCCACCATCAGAGCACAGGGCTGATCGGTGGTGATGCTTCTGATGCTTGAGTGGAACCTCTTCCCCTATCAGCTGAACTCATACTTGAGAACGGAGCTGAGATATACCATCAGAGCCACTCAGGAGGATCCCCTGCCTGCACCCGCAGGACTGGGCCAGGCAGGGCTGCTCTGAGGTTACCTGTGCTCCCAGCAGGCCTGGTCACAGCCATCTCATCATACGTGGGTTCACTTCAACGTGCAGTTCACACCCAGATGTCGACACTGATGCAGACGTGAGTGGCAAGCCAATGAATCAACAAATGTGGTAGTCATGTTACAATTTTTAGAAATCAGAAAGTGTTGACATTTTACTGAAAATACTGTTCTTTAAGGCTTACTCTGTTAGTTGAAGCCAGCAGTGGACTACCACTGCATAAAGAGGACATGAGAAGTTAGGGACAGTAACACAGTGTGGTGGCATTTGAGTTAGGTCTGAAAAGATGACCGGATGTGGCCGGGGGAGCAAGAGGGTGCAGCCCCCAAGCAGAGGGAGTGCCTTGAGCACAGACATGACAGAGGGTCCTGGAGGCATTGCTGGCTGGAGGATGTCCTCCGTGGCCTGTGCCCCAGGCCTGTAGAAATGAGATTGAGGATGGGGAGGGCAAGGACATGTGAGATGGTTTGGGCAGGGGAAGCTGCCTCTGTTAGCAAGAGAGGGAGGTGACAGCAATCATGGTGATACGTCTGTGAAAGAGGAAGAAAAGGAGGGGAGGGTAGAAGGCCAGCAGAGTACCCAGCAGTGCAGACTGGAGACAGTGTGTTTAGACAAGACAATGGCATAGATGAGGGGAGTCAGGCACATGTGCCAAAGCCACTTGGAGGAACAGTGGGCAGGAGACTGGAAGACGAGTGTGAGACACAGCAAGGACTCGGAATGCCCATGTTCCTAGGTACGGAGAGTGGGCTGCAGCTGGGGTCACTGCCCGGACCAGCGCAGGCAGACAGGGCGGCAGATGGCTGGTATGAGCTGGCTGTCAGGTATGGTCAGCATCACCTGAAGTGTTGGCACAGAGCGCTGCAGAGCCCTGCATTGTAACGAAGTCCTGGGAGGCTACCAGGCTCCTGAAAGTTTCAGAGGTGCTGGCTTGGGCAGTACTGGGGTCACTGGGCAGACAGAGAGAAGGTAGAACTGCAAGGGGTTGGGGGGCACGGAGCACTGCTAGGAAGACCCAGGGCAGAGGAGGAGCGTAGTGTGAGAAAGGAGGGTTGAGGGCTTCGCCATTTAAGGGGAGGGCAGGGCAGAACCAGCGACAACAGCACCGAAGGACTAGCGTTAGAGGAAAACAGAGAATCAGAAGAGAAATATGCCTTCCCAAAGACCCGTCAACTCACTGTTTTCCAGAGATCTCTTCTTTATTGATAGTATTCTTAGACTTCAGAGCAAATATGAACTCCTTAAAAAAAAAAAATCTTGTTGAGAGGTGAGTTTTTAGAATGTGCTGAACAAAGAAAAAGGAGTCATTGATAGTCCAATGCTATGAGAAGCACAGCAAGAAAATGACTGATTTGTGCTATCCAATTATGATGAAGCTCCTGTGCTGTGAGGGGTTGGCCACACAGGAGTACTGACTGCATGGTGGTGCCTAGAGAAAATCCCATGACCTCTATCAGGCCAGTGTTCTTGCTTTACAGCCACTTGTAGAACAATTCAGAAGCCCTGGTGGCGCAGTGGTTAAATGCTATGGCTGCTAACCAAAAGGTCAGCAGTTCAAATCCACCAGGCACTCCTTGGAAACCCTATGGGGCAGTTCTGCTCTGTCCTATAGGGTCATTATGAGCTGGAATCGACTCAACGGCAATATTTTGGTTTTTTTTTGGGGGGGTGGGGTAGAACAATTCATACTGAGGAACGGCTGTTTCACATAACTGTGCCTTTGAGGAGCATTAAAGGGCGTGTACATTTCTTGTGGACTAAGGTGCGCCTGACTCAAGCCAGGGTGTTCTCAATCGCTTCATATGCAAGTGAAAGCTGGACGATGAATAAGGAAGACCGAAGAAGAATTGACGCCTTTGAATTGCGATGTTGGCAAAAAGTATTGAATATACCGTGGACTGTCAAAAGAATGAACATATCTGTCTTGGAAGAAGCACAGCCAGAATGCTCCTTGGAGGCAAGGGTGGTGAGACTACGTCTCACATACTTTGGATGTGTTATCGGAGGAATCAGTCCCTGGGGAAAGACATCATGCTTGGCAGTTGTAGTTGTTTGCCATTGAGTTGAGTTCTACTTATAAAGTAGAGGGTCAGTGAAAAAGAGGAAGACCCTCAACGAGATGGATTGACACAGTGGCTGCAACAATGGGCTGAAACAGCAATGATTGTGAGGATGGCGCAGGACCAGGCAGTGTTTCGTTCTGTTGTATGTAGGGTCGCTATGAGTCAGAACTGACTTGACAGCACCTAACAACAACAACAACATTTCTCCCTGAGTGGTACGAATGGATAACATGCTCAGCTGCTAATTAAAAGGTTGGAAGTTGGAGTTCTCCCCCCGCCCACCCCTGCCCAGAGTTGCCTCAGAAGAGACGCCCAGCAACCTACTTCCAAAGTCAGCCACTGAAAACCCTGTGGAGCACAGGTGTACTCCGACACACGTGGGGTGGCCGTGAGTTGGAATCCGTTCAGTGGCAACTGGACCAGTCCTTTTCTCCTAGATGAACTGGTAGAGTTATCAAGATAATTTTCTATTGATGACAAGCCCGTTTGGTGAAAATATACACCTCTTGGGAGACTTTCTAGACTAGCAATAAGTATCCTTCTCACAACTGCCACTGAGAGAAAACACTCTTCCTGTTAAAAATATGCCGACAGCCTACCCTTTCTTCTGAAGGACGCATGACAATGGTGTTGAAGTGTCTATTTAGTAGGAGAATTATCTTTTCTGCAGCAAATGTCCTCATCCAGTGTGGAACCCACACTGTTTCTTTCACATGAATAATGTATATGGTAGATGCTGGCACCCAGGAAGCGGTCCGGATGCTCTTCTCACTCCCTGCCTGGAGAAGGGGGCAGTGGGCAGTGTGATGTCCTGAGGCCAAGGGGGCCCGGGAGGATGTCGCTCTTCATGCCTCAAGGAAGTGGTTGTTGGTCTTTTCACCCAGGCCCTAGGTGGGAAGGCCTTGTGGTGACCACTGTTGTGGTTATACTTCGTGTGTGAGCGAGGCTGTCATGTCAGTGCTCTGAGGTGTCACTGCAGCATGTGACAATACAAAGTGGAACCTTGTATTTTGGGGCTGCTGTAACAAATACCACAAACTAGGTGGCTGATAAGAACAGAAATGTATTGGCTGGCAGATCTGGAGGCCAGAAGTCTGAATTCAGGGTGTCAGCAGTGCCATGTTCTCTCCAAAGGCTCTAGGGGAAGATCCTTCTGTTAGCGCAATGGCGGGTCTGAGCCACCTGCCGCAGCAGCCAATACTGAGACGGGTGAGGTGAGCAGCAAGAGTGTTTTATTGTATATCGATATACAGGAGACAGAGGGGAATGAGCTCCTCCAAAAGACCTGTCTCTCCGAATGGAGACTGGCTGAAGGTTTTATATGGACAGGATTATAGTTTCTCTTCCGGTGGTTTACATTCTTCTGCACGCCCCAGATGATCTAACTTCTTACTGGCGGTCCTCAGAGGTTATCTGGCACCATTAGTTACAACTGTCACATCGTAGATGGGTTAATCCTAGTCCTTGAGGGTTATCAATTTGTTCTGCTACCCTCCAAGAAGAAACTTTAGTTAATCTGACTAGAATAGGAGGAGGGAGAAAGAGTAACAAAAAAGAAAATATCATGGGAAAGCAAGAGGGACGATAGGAGGAAAATAAATCAAAATCACAGGAGCATGCAAAAGTGAACTATGCAAGGTAGGCATTAACAATACCACAATACCCAGGAAGCTAGGCCTGTACTTCTGGCAATGAACAATAAATGTGAAATTTCCACACAGCCCCTTTCACGTTCTTATTTCTCTCAAATTCTGGTGGCCCCAGGTCTTCCTTGGCTTGTGGCAGTATAACCCCAGCCTCTGGCTCCATCTTCACAATGGCTGTCTTCCCTCTGTGTCTCCTCTCTTTTTATCAAGATTCCACTCATGCTGGATTAGGACCGACCCTACACCAGTATGACCTCGTATTAACTATTACATCTGCAAAGACCCTATTGCCAAACAAGGTCACGTTCACAGGTACAGGGCGCTTAAATCTTGAAGGGCTCTTTTGGAGGGACCCAGTTCAACCCATAACAGATGGTAGCAAACAGTGGCCACCCTGAGGCCTACAGGGACTCTGGGAGGATGTCACTTTTCATGCCTGAAGGCAACAGCCTGTTGCTGTTATCACCCAAGGCCAAAGGTGGGAAGGCCTTGTGACCACTGTCACCAGGTTTTACTTGGTGTGTATGTGGGGCTGTCACATCAGCTCACTGATGTTTCACTATAGTATGTGGCTAAACAAAGTAGAATCTTGTATTTCAGGTGGAAAATTATTTAGTGATTTTTTCATTGGTAACATAACCCTGATGAGCTGTTCGTTTTATTTAAAACTGTCTGCATCTCAGGGGAAGTCATTGGTTTAACTTTATGCTGGCCACAGTCTCTGTGTGCCATCAGCTGACTGTCAGGTTAGATGCTAGGAAGTCCAGTTTTGCAGCCGTTCTTCTCTTTTTTAGGTGGCTATTTCTTAGAATTCATTGTGCCCAAACCAGTTGCGTGGAGTCAATTCCGACTCATACCGACCCTGTAGGACAGAGTAGAACTGCCCCATAGTGTTTCCAAGGAGTGCCTGGTGGATTCGAACTGCCGATCTTTTGGTTAGCAGCTGAGCTCTTAACAACTGCACCACCAGGGCTCCTCATTGCACTGACATACACAAAAACAAAAGTTAATTTGGTCACTTTTGTCACTTTAAATTAAATATTCTGAGGGTGTGCTGGGAAGCTGTAGTGGTTATGTGAGCAGAAAGGTCAACGGCATTTTGGGGGCGCTACGCCAAAGTCCACAGAGGGAAGAGGTCCCGTGCTGACCTAGAAGGGCTCAGATGGATTTAGGAAATGTACCTTGCGGCTTTGGTGTCCCTTACCTGATGTCCCGTCTTTATTTTGCCCCAGGTGGATACGTCTGCATACAACCTCCCATCGCCATCAGGAGAAGAGGCAGCCATGGCCAGTGGCCCGTCTGACTCTGCCAACAACCTGCCCTTCTTTTTTGGCAACATCACCCGAGAGGAGGCAGAAGACTACCTGGTGCAGGGGGGTATGACCGATGGGCTCTACCTGCTGCGCCAGAGCCGCAATTACCTGGGAGGGTTTGCCTTGTCCGTGGCCTCCGGGAGGAAGGCGCACCATTACACCATCGAGCGTGAGCTGAACGGGACCTATGCCATCGCGGGTGGCAGGACCCACGCCAGCCCCGCCGACCTCTGCCTCTACCACTCCCAGGAGACTGATGGCCTCGTCTGCCTCCTGAAGAAGGCCTTCAGCCGGCCCCCTGGGGTGGAGCCCAAGACTGGACCCTTTGAAGACTTGAAAGAAAACCTCATCAGGGAGTACGTGAAACAGACGTGGAATCTGCAGGTGAGCCAGCTGCTGATGCTGCTACCGTGGAGGGCCCCACTTGTTCAGGATCCCTTGTAATTCCATAGACATCCCACTTACATGGGAAACCAATCATATAGTGTTGCCGCTAATACTCAGCCATCTCCTTAGTCATCAACTTTGGCCCAAAATGGACTTGCTCCAGGAGGCAGCCCTTCTCTTTTGCAACCATTGTTGAGAGTGAAAAAACAAAACAAAAACTTGTTGCCATCAAGTCGATTCTGACTCATGGCTACCCCAGGTGTTACAGAGTAGTAGAATCTTCTTGGCTGTAATATTTACAGAAGCGTATCGCCAGGCCTTTCTTCCGCGGTGCTGCTGGGTGACTTCGAGCTGCCAACCTTTAGATTAGTAGATGAGTGCAAACCGTGTGTGCGTCCCAGGGTATAAGTCCCTGAATGCCGGTGATGTGGGTTTCTCTGGCAAAGGAAACCACTGTTGCTCATGGTGCTCCCTTTCAGAAAGGCATCTATAGGTGTCCCTTGTTTTTTATTTACCTAACAGAGGTCATCCTGTGCACACTGATTGGCACTTGATTTTGTAGCTTAATATTATCTCTTGCAGAATATCCCATATCAGCACACACGTGGTATTGTCATCCTTTCTTTCTTTTTTTCGTGCATGTTATTCCCTCCTATGTACTTTAATTTATTTAACTAGTGCCTATTGAAGGACAGAAACCCTGGTGGCACAGTGGTTAAGTGCTACAGCTGCTAACCAAATGGTCAGCAGTTCAAATCCACCGGGCGCTCCTTGGAAACTCTATGGGGCAGTTCTACTCTGTCCTATAGGGTTGCTATGAATCAGAATCGACTCGACGGCATAAGTTACTGAAGGACACTTCCATTACTTACAAATAATGCTGCTCTTAAGGCCTGACAATCTGCTTCTGTAAAGATTACAGCCAAGAAAAACCTGTGAAGCACAGTTCTGCTCTCTAACACATGGGATCACCATGAATCATGGTTAACAACAGCTAACAACAATTTACTAAGCTTTTACACAATATCTGGAGGATAAACTTTGAATGGGTTGGGTTTGCCAAGTTAAAGGATGTGCATATTTAATTTGGGTATATGGTGACAAGTTGCCATCCAGAAAGATTGCAGAGTTTGTGACAACTTAACATTCCTGCCACATTATTTTTTTTTAATGTTTTTATTGTTGTAGTTTAAATGAAGTTTACATTTCAAGTTAGTCTCCCATACAAAAATTCATACATACATTGTTATATGACCCTAATTGCTCTCCCCATGCTGTGACAGCCCATCCTTCTTTCCACCCCTGATTCCCCGTGTCCATTCAACCAGCTCCTGACCCTCTCTGCCTTCCCATCTCACCTCTGGACAGAAGCTGCCCGTTTAGTCTCTTGTATCTACTTGAGCTAAGAGATACACTCCTCATGAGTATCACTTTATGTCCCATAGTCCAGTCCAATCCCTGTCTGAAGAGTTGGTCTCGGAAATTGTTTTATTTCTGGGCTGATAGAGAATCCAGGGGCCATGCTTTCCAGGATTCCTCCAGTCTCAGTCAGACCATTAAGTCTGGTCTTCTCACTAGAATTTGAGTTCTGTACCCCATCTTTCTCCTGCTCCATCGGGGACTCTCTGTTGTGTTCCCTGTCAGGGCAGTCATTGGTGGTAGCTGGGCACCATCTAGTGCTTCTGGTCTCAGGATGATGCAATCTTTGGTTTATGTGGCCCTTTCTGTCTCTTGATCTGCCACATTCTTAATGATGCTTAGTGTCATGAGTCAGCTGGTTTGATTGACAGCCTCTTGCTTGGACTTATTGTTCAACAATTTCTCCTTGCGTGTCCTGGGTGTACGCTCAGTGCATTTTTTGCTGTTTTCTGATACATACAGATTTATGACAGTATAGACTGTTTGAAGGTTACATACAGTGGCTCCTTGCACACTTTTAATATCGTCTGTCTTAAATTCAACCTCACAGACAGATGTCAATGCTGTGAGCTCAGCATTTTTCATTAGCATTTATTGGATATGCCTTAGATTACCCTTCTACTCTCTTTTTTTTCTAATTAGACTTTATTTTTTAGAACAGTTTCTTTTTTTTTAAATATTATGGAGAAAGTACACAGAGATCCCAGTAGTCACCCTGCCCCCATGTGGAGCTTTTGTTACAATTGATGAACCAATATGGATACATTGTTATTATTAACTAAAGGTCATCGTTTACATTAGGGTTCACAATCTGTGCTGCGTTTTGACAAATGCATAATGTCATGTGTCTGCCATTACAGTATCATACAGAATAATTTCACTGCCCTAAAAGTGTCCTGTGTTCCACCTGTTCATTCCTCTCCCCGCCCTCGGAATCCCTGCAACCACTGATCTTTTTTTCACTGTGGATCATTTTACCTTTTCCAGAATTTTGTAGTTAGAATCAAACAGTTGGTAGCCTTGTCAGACTGGCTTCTTTCATTTAGCACTACACACTTAAGTTTCCTCCATGTCTTTTCTTTTTTTTTAACTCTCCAAAAAAAGAAAAAAATAGAAGAGGAGAGAACACTCTCAACTAATTTCTCTTTTTTAAATTGTGGTAAATATAACCCATTGCTACCGAGTCGATTCCAACTCATAGTGACCCTATAGGACAGAGTAGAACTGCCTCATAGGGTTTCCAAGGAGCAGCTGGTGGATTCGAACTACAAACCTCTCGGTTAGCAGCCTGAGCTCTTAACCACTCTCCCACCAGGGTCCCGTGATAAGTATATATGTAACAAATGTTTGCCATTTTAACATTGTTTACGCGGACAATTCAGCGACATTAATTATGTTCATCACTAAAGTCAGATAAAATCAGATGGATAGAGGTAAAAGTCATCCTTTTTAGGTGTACAGTTCTATGATTTTTGACAAACACATAGTGTCAGGTAGCCCCCGCCACAATCAAGGTATGCAGTGGTCCCATCACCCCATCAAATACCCTCACGCTCTTCCCCACACCCCAGACCCTGAAACCACTCCTCTGAGTTCTGTTTCTGTAGCTCAGACTTTTCCTGAATGTCATACAGGATGTCCTATGAACATAGCCTTTTCAAGAGTGGCATCTTTCATGTAGCCTAATGAATTTGCAATCGTGTGTGTTGTGCATGTGCCATTGGTTTGTGTTTTGTGTGTGGCTGAGTCGCATTCTACCCCCTTTCACCTTGGACCTCTCAGCTCACTTTGTCCCACATGCCCCTCTGGCATGTCACCTGTTCCATCTGTGAAACATGATACAATGACCACACTCACATTCTGTTCCATCTTCCCTTCTGCTCCCATCTCCTGCTTTGGGTTGGTTATATTTTTACCTTTACTTCTTCGGATTCTCTTTGTAACTTGAAATAATCAAACCCTGGCTCTTCTTTATCACTGTAGAGAGGATCTATTTCTCTGCCCCAGAGAAAGATCAGGAAACCAGTCCACTTAGTTTTCAGCTCGTTTTCCTGTGTGTGTTCTTCACTTTGTTACGTCTACAGTGTCAAGGTTGATCACCATTACTTTTTGTGGTTGCAAGCAGCAGGATACATGAGTATTTATAGAGTGAAACCTTGTAGAAGCAGATATGAAAGTATTACATTCATACCTCTGGATGTATGAGCTCTTCTAAGGCTTCTTAACTGTTATTAAATGATCAGTTTCTAATACAGAACAACCTCTTCTAGTAAACTGTAATCTGAAGGGTCTCTAGATCTCATGGATTATACCAGATGGTTTCTAAAGCCTTATCTGGCTGTTAAAAGGCCAACCTCCCTATTCTAAAATCTGTTTTGTTTCTTGTAAATTTGAAGGTACTTACATAATATATAAAGATCTTATTTGTTTTGTTGAATGAATGAGTGAATGGATGATAGGTGGATGGATGGATGGATGGATGGATGGATGGATGGATGGGTGGATGGGTGGATGGATAATAGATAAATTTGATCTTATTTTACCATGTTGGAGCTCATGACTGAACGGAAATGACTTGTGCATCTTTTTAAAAATTTTCTTTAGTACTACTTACTCTGCTGTCTCTTTCCTCCTCGGAACCCTCCATGTGGCAGGGTCAAGCTTTGGAGCAAGCCATCATCAGCCAGAAGCCACAGCTAGAGAAGCTCATTGCCACCACTGCCCATGAAAAAATGCCGTGGTTCCATGGAAAAATCTCCCGGGATGAGTCTGAGCAGATTGTCCTAATAGGATCAAAGACAAATGGAAAATTTTTGTGAGTATTTTGTCTTTTCCCCTATATTCCTACCCCCAGACCTGTTTGATAGTTGGGAGTACTTCAGCTTCCCCATTACTGAACTCCAAGTCAAGTGACCTTGTGGGGAGAGGGCTCATGCACCATCGTCTGACAACTCACATGTTGGCCTGCTGTGAAGACTTGGAACTGTAGCTCTCGCTTATAGCTTCCGCTGTGTGTTTCACCCAGTCTGAGCCTAAAGGGAACACTGTTTTTTGCCACTGAGGGACACAATGTTTAAAGAAAATGTATTCAGTTACATATTTTGCTTTTAATGGCAAAATGTAGTGTGCTTGACAACTAGTTTATCCAACTAAAATAAAAATACCTCCTTATTCACCCAACTCACTCTCATGATCTGAGACTTTATTTCTCTTTTCACTTGGAACTAAGTGCTAATAGGGTAGAATTAAAGCAAATTTGCTACAGGTTTGTGGACTTCAGCCTATGAACTCCAAATTCGAACAGAACGTACATATTCTAAACTCTATTCATTGCTAGGAGCCCTGGTGGTGCAGTGGTTAAGAGCTGGGCTGCTAACCAAAAGGTCGGCAGTTTGAATCCACCAGCCACTGCTTGGAAACCCTGTGGGGCAGTTCTCCTCTCTCCCGTAGGGTCACTATGAGTCAGAATCAACTTGACAGCAATGGATTTGGTTTGGTGTGGTTCACTAATATGTTTAATAATTCAATATAAATTTAAATATTAGAAGGCCTTAGAGATGCAGGCCAAGTCTAGGCAGACTCAGTGGTCAAGAGAAAATAAGGAGCTGTCTTTGGGCCACTGTCAATGTTGTTCTCCTGAGGGTCTCTGGCAGAAGGTGACCAGTAGGATGGTGCTCACCAGGCGCTTTTTTGCTACAGTCAGGGCCTCTCCAGAGATACTTACCGAGTGACACAGATTAAAACTGTTATGTTCTAACCTTGGAGACTTAAACAGAAACAGTAAGACAGCTCATCAGGCATGTTGACTAATATCCAGCTGACTTTGTTGAACTTTTCCCAGAAGTAGAAGTGTTTGACTACCAATCTATTTAAAGAATTTTCCTCAGACTATATTCTTCAAAAAAAAAAAGATCTTAAACACAATACTCTTTTTTTTAAAAAAAGCGACCCTAAAAACCACCAAGCAGTGCCGGTTGACGCAGCAGTGACTAGAATGACAGTCTAATGGGGTGGGGGAGGGGAAGATACGTGGTCCTTCATGTAGGCACCTGTCTGTGTTGTCCCTGAGATCTGCACATTTGACATTTTCTTAGCACTATTTCCCAACATAGATGTCATGAGAATGCTTACATAGCTCCTTGGCCAAAAGAGCATAACCTGGGGAAGTGACTAAGGCCTCCTGACCCCTCACTGGCCAAGAGGTTTGCTCTTGGGCTCTGAGGAACCGCTGCTCTCATGAAACAGGTTTTTCTCAGAGTTGCCTCTTCCTAAAAAGAGAGAGCTGTGTCCTTGGAGTCCTGCTGTGGCCATCCTGCCAAAGGAATGTGCATGAGCCCCGTGCAGAGCAAGGAAGCCCCACATTTCCTTCTTGTTTCACAGACAACGCTTTTGTTTCCTGTCTGCCTTGCACAGGCTAAAATCTCATCTGACCTCCTAGCACACCTCCCCTGAATCTAGTCTCCCCTATCTAGTTAAAAACCCATTGCTGTCGAGTCGATTCTGACTCATAGCGACCCTATAGGACAGAGTAGAACTGCCCCATAGGGTTTCCAAAGAGCACCTGGTGGATTTGAGCTGCCGACCTTTTGGTTAGCAACCGTAGCTCTTAACCACTATACCACTAGGGTTTCCAGTCTCCCCCATATCAGGGTTTATTCTAAAAATTCTCATATGTGATGTGTTTCTAAATCAGCTGGTGTCAGAGCTGATGATGCACAGGAGACCCCACAGGGGAGAAGCCTGGGTTTCTGCATTTTGCCGAGTCCCCCAGGTGGTTCTCGTTGTTGAGTTCTTATGTTGTAATCACCTAGTTATCTTTTGGCTAGGCACTAACCCTTCTCATGATAGTGTTCCTGGTTCTCTCCACTTTGTGTTGCCAACCCTCTGCGCACCTCCCGCCTGCCCCAACTTTCCTTTGCAGCCAAGGGACCAGCACGTGCAGGGGTCCTGGGGCAGGAGCAAGCTGGTGTCTACATCCTACATTTTATAAGTACAGAAAACAAAAATATCTGATGCACACATACAAGGGAGGAATACTCATAACAATTACAGTCCGCCTTTCTGCAACTGGTCACGTGGTCGTAACTGGTATATAGAACTACCTTCTTCCACCACCTATTCCATATTCCCTTTACCCTCAGCAAGCACCTCAACTGGTCCTAGTTCTTTGCCTAGTGAGATGACCCAAACCTTCATTCCTAAAGGGTCTAGGCCATTAGCAGTCACGTCAGCATTGAGTTGATATAATTTTCCATTGACTTTAATCACAGGGCATAGTAGTACTAAGAGATGCCCTAAGGGATCTCCTGTATTCCAGACATACTCTTCTTTACCTCCGTTATGTAATATCAATCCAATTTCCCCATGGTAATCAGGAATGGGAATGCCATTCACACCAGCCAATATTGTTACTCCCTTCTTTCTCTGTTGATCCAGAGGCATAAGGAGCCCAAAGTGGCGAGGTGGCATTCTTAGCTTCCAGTTCAATGGAATCAGGGATGTGTCTCCAGGTGGGAGCATTCCTCCCTTTGGAACTAAGACCTCTAGACCTGCAGAGCATAAGGTCGTGGGGACAAGAAGCAAAAACTTTGCAAGTGGGTCACTAGGGATAGTAGTGAGTGCTAGCACTCCCATTTCCATCCCCTTGTTTCCTGGACACGTGAATCCTGGCTATGAGAAAAATAGCACCATATATTGGACACTGGTTAGAGCATATACAGCCTCCTGGAGAACATCGTGCAAGGTATTGCCACCTAGCTGGCACCATAATTGTGTCTTTAGAAGGCCATTCGATGGTTCTATCAAGCCAGCTCCTTCAGGATAATGGGGAACATGGCAAGACCAGTAAATTCCATGACCATGGGTCCACTGCCACAATTCATTTGCTGTGAAGTAAGTCGCTTGATCCAAAGTGATACTGTGTGGGATACCAGGATGGTGGATAAGGCATTCTGTAAGTCCACAGATGATACTTTTGGCAGAAGCACTATATGCAAGGAAGACAAATCCATATCCAGAGTGTCTGTTCCAGTAAGAATAAAATACTGCCCTTTCCATGATGGAAGTGGTCCAATATAACCAATCTGCCACTAGGTTGCTGGCTGATTAACTCAGGTAATGGTGCCATCCCGGGGACTCAGTGTTGGTCTCTGCTGCTGGCAGATTGGGCACTCCGCAGTGGCTGTAGCCAAGTTGGCCTTGGTGAGTGGAAGACCATGTTGATGAGCCCATGCATAACCTCCATCCATGCCACCATGGCCACTTTATTCATGAGCCCGTTGGGCAATGACAGCAGTGGCTGGGGGAAGAGGATGACTGGTTTCCATAGAACATGTCCACCTGATTGTTAAAATCCTCCTCTGCTGAGGTCACCCTCTGGTGAGCATTCACGTGAGACACAAATATCTTCACTTCTTTGGCCCCTTCAGAGAGATGTGTCCACATAGTCTTCCCCATAAATCCTTGTCTCCAATTATCCAATCACGTTCCTTCCAAGTCCCTGACCATCCAGCCAAACCATTGGCCACAGCCCATGAATCAGTACACAATTGCACATCTGGTCATTTCTCTTTCCAAGCAAAGTGAACGATCAGGTGCACTGTTCGAAGTTCTGCCGATTGGGAAGATTTCTCTTAACCACTGTCCTTCAGGAAGGTCCCAGAAAGGGGCTAAAGTGCTGCCACTGTCCACTTTCTAGTGGTGTCTGCATATTGCACAGAACTATCTGTAAACCAGGCACGAGTTTTCTCTTCTTCAGCCAACTGATCATAAGGAACTCCCCATAAGGCCATAGGTGCAGACTGGGAGATAGAAGGTATTGTGACAAGAGTGAAGACCATGGGCATTTGGGCCACTTTCTCATGCAACTTACTTGTGCCTTCAGGTCCTGCTTGAGCCTGATCTCATATATACCACTTTCATTTAGTGATGGAGTGCTGCTGTGCACATCTGACTTTATGACTCCGTGGGTGAGACACCACCTAGGTTTTGATGAGCAGCTCAGGCCACATGGTGACTTTGTGGCCCGTGGTTAAGCGTTCAGTCTCTACTAAGGCCCAGTAACAAGCCAAAAGCTGTTTCTCAAAAGGAGAGTAGTTATCTGCAGAGGATGGCAGATCTTAACTCCCAAATCCTAAGCATCTGCACTGTGATTCACCAACAGGGCCCTGCCAAAGACTCCAAACAGCATCTGTATCTGCCACTGACACTTCAAGCGCCATTGGATCAGCTGGATCATATGGTCTAAGTGGCAGAGTGGCTTGCATAGCAGCCTGAACCTGTTGCAGAGCCTTCTTTTGTTCTGGGCCCCACTCAAAACTAGCAGCTTTTCAATTCACTTGATATATAGGCTGGAGTAGCACACCTAAATGAGGGATATGTAGCCTCCAGAATCCAAGGAGCCCACCAGGCCACCAGGCATTGTGCCTCTTTTTCAGTTGTGGAAGGGACCAGATGCAATCACTTATCCTTCACTTTAGAAGCTGTATCTTGATGTGCCCCACATCACTGGATCCCTAGAAATTTCACAGAGGTGGAAGGTGCTTTTTTGTTGGATTAATTTCCAACCCTCTAGCATGCAAATGTTTCGCCAGTAACTCCAGAGTCACAAGAGACTTCTTCCTTACTAGGTCTAATTAGTCTAATGTCATAAATGTAATGGACCAGTGTGACATCTTTTGGAAAGGAAGGGTCATCCCATCCCTGCAGATTAAATTATGACCTAGGTAGAACAGTGAAGGTGTATTTCTGGCCTTGCCAGTTTACGGAAAACTGCTTCTGGTGTTCCTTCGAAACTGGAATTGAGAAAAAGGCATTGGCCAGCTAAATAGCTGCATACCAGGTACCAGGAGATGTATTAATTTGCTCAGGCAATGAAACTACATCTGGAACAGCAGCTGCAATTGGAGTCACCACCTGGTTAGGTTTATGATAATTCACTGTCATTCTCCAAGATCCATCTGTTTTTTGCACAGGCCAAATAGGCGAGTTGAATGGGGATGTGGTGGGAATCACCACCCCTGCATCCTTCAAGTCCTTGATGGTGGCAGCAATCTGTGCAATCCCTCCAGGAATGCAGTATTGCTTTTAGTTTACTATTTTCCTAGGTAGGGGCAGTTCTAATGGCTTCCATTTGGCTTTTCCTACAAGCCCACTTGTCAGGGATTCAACTGTGCCAGTTGCTGAGTATCTATTCCAACTATGCATTCTGGAACTTGGGAATTCGCTACAGGATGGATTCAGGGACCCACTGGGCCCACTGTAAGATGAACCTGAGCTAAGACTCCATATGCCCCCACTCTGACTGGTGGGCTACAGTGATATTGCTGGAAGTAGTGTCAGTTCAGAGCCAGTATTAGTAATCCCCAAAAAGTCTGATTATTTCCTTTTCCCCAATAAACAAGTCACTCTAGTAAAAGGTCTTAGATTCCTTTGGGGAAGGCTGGGAGAAAGGTTAACAGTATAAATTTTTGGCAGTGCAGTGAGGTCCTTCGTGAAGGGGACCTGGTTTCCCCTTCATTCAAGGAGTTGTGGGTCTGTAAACCAGCTCAAGTCTGGGAGTTGATTGTGGGGCCATGACTCTATTCTGGCAATTTGAGTTAGACTGCCCTTCACTTGACCTAGAATTCTTGCTCTTATATAGATCAAGTAAATAGTAGATTTCCCATCTATTTCACTCCTAGGGACACCATGACTATTTAGCCAAGGCCGTAAGTCGATATGAGTCAGACTATTCTGATTACTGCTTTGACTCTGGTGTCCATTAGGGCAAATACACCCACGTTGTCTTTGTCGATTGAGTGCCGCCACTTGGCCCCTACCACCATGGGGTCCATTCAGCCCCATTGTAGATAGGTATCTTAATTCAGTTAGGGCAATTCCCACTGTCAAATCTGACTTAGGTAAAATAACAATCACAGGAGTCTTCAAGGATGCTGGGGCTCGCTTCACAAGTTTGTCCTTCATAGTTGTGGTAAAAGGTATGTCCTTTGGGCACTCCATGTGTGAGTCTGTGGGCCTAACCTGATAAATCCACTCTAGCATGCCAGGTTCCCTAAGCCTTTGGATACCTTCTTCTACAGTATACCAAGGCGGGTGACGTACTTCAACTTGATTTAGTGTAGGCCACTGCTTAATCCATGCTTCAGTGAACTGATCAAATGAACTATTAGATCCTTTCCTAACCTCTGGAGCTGAAACACTGAATGCAGGATTTGTGCTTAGTGGGCCCATATCAATAAACTCACACTGATCCACCTTTATGTTCTTTGCACCTTATTCCACACCCTTAATAGCCATTCCCACACATGTTCCTCAGGTTTCTGTTTGTACGTATTAGAAAAGTCAAGTGGTTCTTTTGGAGTCCAGCGTACCTCCTCCTGGGTCACACTTTGTACTTCACCTTTTGAGGCTCGCTGGGACTTAAGTCTAGTTATAGGTCTAGATGCAAAAATGGGTGATGGGGTTGTGTTCTGAGAAGATTCAGCAATGTCTTATAAGGTATCTGCCTCAGGCGATGTCCCATGCAATCACTCAGATGCTGCCCCATGTGATGACTCAGACAAAGGCTCTTCAGACACAGCTGGGTTAATCTCATCAGATATGGGTGGAGAAGTTAATGGTTTTACTGGGGAGGGTTGCTTACCAGACAAAGATGAAGTACTCTGTTCAGATGGGAGTGGAGGGTAAAGTTAAATTCTTTACCCCACAGTGACAGATTTAAAGAATAATTATATCACAGAGGAGATTGAAAGTCTCCTTTTGCATTGCATGTCATAAATCAATCAATAGGATTTTAGCAGTTTAATGAAATAACTGTTGTTGTTAGCTGCTGTGGAGTCCGTCCTGGACTCGTAGCAACCCCACGTGTAATGGAGTGAAACGTTGCCTTGTCCTGTACCATCCCAGTGCTCAGTTGCGGATTCATCAGATTTCCATTGGCTGATTTTTGGCAGTAGATGGACAGGCCTTTCTTCCTTGTCTGTCTTATTCTGGAAGCTCTGCTGAAACCTGTTCAGCATCACAGCAGCACACAAGCCTCCACGGACAGACAGGTGGCTGCTGGGCACAGCATGCGTTGGCGAGCAGTCAAACCTGGGTCTCCCACAGAGAAGATGAGAATTCTACCATTGAACCACCACTGCCCCATGGTATGATAATTAGGGCAAACAAAATCCTAGAAATTATTTCTAATGAATTCATCATCAGTATTAATTGTATTAATCGTTCATATACCATCATTTCAGACTGAGAAAATTACTGAAAACATTTTTAAGAATTGGACTAAAAGGTCAAAGAAAGGGTCCTGAAAACACCCCCTCCCACCATGGTCATTCAGTAATGCCTTTCTTTGGTCTAACAGATGGAGAAAACTTTTAGGAAGAGGAAGCATACTTCAGAAGTTATGAGACCTAGATTAGATTATAAATCCTCAGTAATGCAATTTAAAATGGTATATCCCAGCAACTCACCTCCTAACCCTCAAGACACATCACATCTGTCAAAGTTGGGTCCGAGTATTTTCTCCTCATGAACTAGGTGTAAAATCCATTTGTAGCACCAGATATCTGAGCCCGAAGGGGTCCTGCAGCTGGTTAGGTCTGAATCCCTTGTTTTTCACACAAGGACTCAGACCTGGAGGGACTTGTCCAAGGTTGCAAGGCAAGTAAAAGATGAGGCTGGAAGCCAAGGTCCCTGACATCTGGGTCATGAGGAGTTGTCAGACAGCAGCAAGAGCACCGCCTAGAGACTCCATACCATACCCGGTGTGGCGCTGGGGCCGTCCCTGCCAAATATCAGAAAACACATTCTCTTCCCATCACTACCACCACCACCAGCCCTCCAGTCTCCTCTCCATACAGCAGCCAGGACCCTTCAGGGACTTTGTAGTTCATGTGCTTGAGGCATAGACTATGAACATGAGACTCTTTACCAAGGAGATGGATGGTGTAGGTCTATAGACCCCTCTCACACAATTATCTATGGTGTTTCTAGTATGAAACCATGATGGACCCCATCCAGATCTGGAGTCTGGCTGGTCAGCGGGGCCCCAGTCAGGGGGTTCTCCAGGCCCAGATCCAGCGCCCACCACCTGGCCCTCTAGGCAGGAATTAGAGCTTTGCCTCCTCGGTGAGGTCAGGAATGGAGGCAAGACAGAAGGGCCATGAGAGTGGGATGTATCTGTTTGGCTCCTCAGTGCCTGAGACAATGGCACAGTTTGCTATTTTGAGAAGCTAGTCACAGCTGGGCGTCCCTGGGTGGTGCAAATGGTTAATGCGCTCTGCTGTTAACCAAAAGACGGTTGTTTTTGTTGAGTTCTGTCAAGCTGATTCCTACTCATAGCGACTCTGTAGGACAGAGTAGAACTACCCCATAGGATTTCCCAGGCTGTAAGCTTTATGGCAGCAGATCGCCAGGTCTTTTCTCCCACAGAACAACTGGTGGGTTTGAACTGCTGACCTTTCAGTTAGCAGCCACTTACTTAACCACTGCGCCACTAGGGCTCCTCACCAAAATGTTAGAGGTTTGAATTCACCCAGAGGCACCTCAGGAGAAAGGCCGGGCGGTCTGCTTCCAAAAAATCAGCCACTGAAAACTCTACGGAGTGCAGTTCTCCTCTGACACACGTGGGGTCGCCGTAAGTCAGGGTCAACTCGAAGGCAGCTGGTTAACTTGTTAGTCACAGCTGGGGTATGACTGAAAAATGAATTTGTTTCAAAAGGGAAACAAAGTTTATATTCCAAACATCATGTATCCCTCCCCACAAAGGAAGGATCCAGCATCTGTCGGGCCAAACCATATACAATTTGGAGACAGTCTTAAAAAAAAGAATACAAAATTAGGTACAAAATAGAATAGATTTTGTAGAATGGGAAAAAAATCACAATAAATGATATATTTTAAAAAGCTGATGAACACAATGAAGATACAAAAATCAATAATATATAAAATAAAGATACAAAATAATATATATGCATTTTAACTAACTGCCTGACACATCTATAACACCTTTTATTTTCTATGTTTTTTGACTGCATAGTGCTTAGTTACCTCTTCATTTGATGATAATTTTATAATAGTATTTTCTATATGTAGCAAAAAGGTAATTTAGCCCTTCCTCTAGGTTCACACGCCTTATTAATAATATCATATGTGTTTTTAGTGTTCTTGCCAACTTGGAAAGGGAACCTGGGGTGGAAGGAAAACTGGTCTTCCTAGCTTGTGACTATCTTTAACAAATTGTCCCAAAACATAAGACCATGTGGACACCTTACTTGGTCTCGCTAGGGCCTTGGAAGGGACTGTTATGAGCCTGATTCGCTTCATGGGTAACGCGTCTGGATCCTGCCTTGCCGAAAGGCTCCTCTCACATGTTCAGGCGTCACAGCTTAGAGCCATGTTGCACGGCCATTCCTCCTTGCGCAGTGTGTCATCTCTGCTGAAATGCCATGCAATGTGTCCTTTGTCTCATCATGGAAAGTATTTTAAAGTGAAAATGCTGTAAAAATGTCATGTTGTGCAAAAGAAGAAAAAAAATCGAATTGTTGCTTTCTTTGTGTTTACTGTCCAGGTAAATATTTGACAGTAATACCTCTTATCTGTGGTTTCGCTTTCCGTGGTTTGTTACCTGCAGACAGCCGTGGTCTGGACGTGTTAAATGAGTAGTAGTGTGATGAAATCTCACACCATCCCACTCTGTCATTCACATAACTTTTAGTACAGTATATTGTTATAATTGTTCTATTTTATTATTAGCTATTGTTGTTAATCTCTTACTGTGCCTAATTTATAAATTAAACTTTATCATAGGTATGTATTATAGGACAAAACATAGTGTATATAGGGTTTGGTACTATCTGCTGTTTCAGGAATCCACAGGGGGTCTTGGAATGTATCCCCTGTGGATAAGAGGGGTTGTTGTATTATCTTTTGCTAGAAGTGCTTGCAAATCTTACAGAGCCAAGAGGAAGTTCAAGGTGATCTTTAAAAGAGATGCTTGATAGAAATATGGTGGAATTTTTCTCCTTTAGTATTAAAATATAATTAATATTGAGGTCACATACCTATGTGTGAGTTTTGAAAGCTGATTTTGACATATAGTGTCTTTTAATTTTAATTTAATATTCTAACCAAATATAGTTTTACTGAATCAGTATTCTGATAAAGACAGTCATTTCTGAGTGAAAAGCACACCTTGTGTTAGAAAAGATTTCATAAGTAACATATATCTGTAATACAAAATAATACCAGAAGTTAAAATGGTTTTTCAGCTTCATTAAATTCCTAATTTGAAACTAAATAAAGGAAAGCAAGAGAGAGAGATTGAACAATTGATGGTTGCTGTCCAAACAGCTGAATTAATGTTAAAAAGAAACGGTGAGATTTCAGATTTGTCAAAGGATCCATCAAACTAGTAAATCATCAATGCCATTTCAATGGTAGTTTCTACCTTCTGACTTTAGAAGTATGCTGTGTGAAAAAGAGGCCACCACAATAGTTGTTTATTCAACAAAATACTCATGCATTTAACCAGACATGTGCCAGGCAGCGGGAGGAGCTATGGATACTGAAATGAGACAGTAGCCCCTGCCCTCATCATGCTGACAGTCAAGTGGGAGAAAATGTCAGATTCAAAAAGACATACTGCAGAGCGTATGACCCATAACAATACAGGTATTTCCTGACTTACAGCAGGGTTCTGTTCTAAGTCAAATACTTCTTTTTGTTTGTTTATTGTTGTAGTTTAAGTGAAAGTTTAAATTTCAAGTTAGTCTCTCATACAAAAATTTATATATACATTGTTATGTGACCTAATTGCTCTCCCTGTACGTGACAGCACACTCCTCCTTTCCACCCGGATTTCCCGTGTCCATTCAACCAGCTCCTGACCCTCTCTGCCTTCTCATCTCACCTCCGGACAGGAGCTGCCCATTTTGTCTCATGTATCTACTTGAGCTAAGAGGCACACTCTTCACTAGTATCATTTTATGTCCCACAGTCCAGTCCAATCTTTGTCTGAAGAGGTGGTCTCAGGAATTGTTTTAGTTCCGGGTTGACAGAGAGTCCAGGGGCCAAGCTTTCTGGGGAAATACATTTTTTAGTTTTCATTATTCTCGTCTTTCGTTATCAGTATCTTTATATATCCGATCTTTGAGCATCTGCAAGTGAACATCTGGGAATAACATCAGCAAATTAGGTGCTGCAACATTGTATGTGGTATGTATTACTAACGATAAAATGTACCAGAAAAAAAAAGTCGTAAGTGCGATTTGTCGTAACTTGAATGCGTCGTAAGTCAGGGACTGCTTGTCTGTCACTCTTCATCATAGTGACATCACATTCCAGCTTATAGATTTAGTAACACTTGTGACTAATTTTCTCTTCAGCTGTGTCTAATAGGCTGTTAAACTCATCCACTAATTTTTTTTTCCATCCATAGCTTTTTATTTCTAGAAATTCTATTTGTTTGTTTTCAAATCTTCATAGGCATTTTTGAGAGTCTCTTATTGCTGGCTAATTTTTGTGATTTATTCTTTTATTTCTTTAAACATTTTATACATTGGTATTTTATATTTTGTATCTTATTGTTCCAATATAAAAGTCCTTAGAGGTTTAAATCAATCTCTCTCTCTCCCTCTCCCCTTCTTCGCTCCCTCCCTCCCTCCCTCCTTTTCTCCTTCCCTCTCTCTCTCCCTCTTCCTTCCTGGTTCCGTTCCTCTCTCCCTCCCTCATGTCTTTCTGTTCTTCTCTTCCTCCCTCCTTCCCTTCCTCCCTCCTCCCCACCCCCTTTCTCATGCTCATAGTTGTTCTTGTTTGTTCGTTTTTGGTGCTCTTTTTGAACTTGTATTTGATTGCCGTTCATCTGTTGAAATTTTGAGCGTCCTATGTTGGGAATGCTTTCTTTCAGAGTTGAAGAGGTTTTCTTTTCTGCAGGTCCTTTTTTTAATGTGGGAATCTCAGGGGCAGGAGCCCACCTACTGGTGTAAGATGTTGTCCCCTAATGCGCTACAGTGCTGGTATTGATATTTGCACTCAGGCCAAACCTTCTTTTTGCTCTTATTTGCCACTCTTTTCGTCTCTTAACTTTCAACTCACCTTTTTTAGGTGTCCTTAAATTTCAAAAGGAAATTGTAGGGTTAGCAAAGGCCTTCCCCGTGATCATTAATGGATGAGACTCTTTGGCTCTCATGGACTTGATGTGCCACTATGAATGCTCAGTTCAATCAGCATGCTTATACGCTGCCATCACTGATCCAAGTATGATGTTTTATTTGACATATGTGGTTCTGCGGCCAGAGGTCAGCCCAAAGGGTCATGGCCTGTCCGAAATAAGTTCGAAGGGCATTGTGGGCTGATGCCAATATCAGGTCATTGGTGCTGATTGGGAACCCCATGGAGCTGGAATGACCTAGTTCCACTGTCATGAGCTAACGTAGAAGGAGAAAAAGAGCAGATGTTTGTGATAAAATTTTTCAAAAGGGCAAATGTGTTAAAGGACAGCTTGGTGTGGTCCCAGGTTTGGACCTGTGTTCCATACTGATCTTGCTTGCATTGTTTGCGTGGTGGCTCACATGCCTACATTTTGCTATGGTGCAAGGCAGAGTCTCCCGGAAATTGAATTTCCTTTTGTCCTTCATGGATCAGTAGAGCTGACATCTCTCCTGACTAGGATTCTCGACACCCACACTGCTCAGCACGTCTCTCCTTCTTCCCTCCCCGACTTTTCTTCTTGAGAAACTGCTGTTGGGGAGCTGCTTCTGACTGAGGACGGTATCTGGAACCCAACACCTCAGCCTTGGTGGGGAGGGAAAGGGCAGTTGCGGCCCCTCCCCTGTCTTTGTACGGCCCACTCTGTCTGCAGTGAATGCCCATCCTGTGCACACTGCCTATCCCAGGCCACTCTTCCCCTCCTGATTTCAACAACCCCTTCTCCACTCTACCAACGGGAACAGGAAAGCCCATGGGGCAGGAATGTGCCCTCTATCCTGTCTGCGGCCTCTGGGAAGCTTCTTATCCACACATCCCTCAGGTCCAAGAGGCAATAGGAGAGTGAAAAGGGCAAAGAGCTTTGGCACCTAGAGGAGCAGGGCTTGATCACCACAGAGTCAGACTCTGTCCTCCAGAAGGAGGTAGGATCTGCTCTCTCCTGCCCTCTCACCAGTGAGGGTAGCCACACCCAGGTCAGAGACTTTCCTAAGGCCAATTAGGACAACTTCTCAGCATCTCTCAAGTTCAAAGCACTGCAGTCCCACATTTTGTAATGTTGTTGTTATATGCCGTCGAGTCGATTCCGACTCACAGCCACCCTATAGGACAGAGTAGAGCTGCCCCACAGGGTTTCCAAGGAGTGGCTGATGGATTCGAACTGCTGACCTTTTGGTTAGCAGCCATAGCTCTTAACCACTGCGCCACCAGGGCTCCCGTTTTGTGATAGCAAAACCCAGATGTGTTAACCTACTTCTTCCAAAAGAATCATTGGGAAAAAATATGCTAGGACTTCCATGAACAAGGAGTCCTTGGGTGGCGTAGACAGTTAACGCACTTGGCTGCTAACCAGAAAGGTTGGCTAAAAATTGGCAGTTCAAGTCCACCCAGAGGAGCCTGGAAAGAAAGGGCTGGCAATCTACTTCTGAAGAATTAGCTACTGAGGTGTAGCTTTGGCTATGTATATTTTCACCAAAAAAAAAAAAGCTTGAGAAGGGAGAGGGTTGACATGTCTTGGGGTTGTTAACCAATGTCATAAAACAATACAATGTCATAAAACACTATGTGTACTGACTGTTTAATGCGAAACTATTTGTTCTGTAAACCTTCACCTAAAGTACAATAAATAAAATAAAATAAAAATTAGCCATTGAAAATCCCATGAAGCACAGTTCTCCTTTGACACACATGGGGTCACCACGAGTCAGAGTTGACTCGATGGCAACTGATTGACTGGATTCCTGAACAAGCGGAGGCCAGTTGACCCCGAGGGTGGAAGACAGCAAACCTAACAGCGGCTGGAAGACTTGTCTTTGCCCTCCCCCGCCTCACCCCATCAGTGGTCTGCAAGGGAGAAACATTGGTGGGTGTGTCCCGGCAGGGAAGTGTCTCTGAGTAACAGGAGGTGGCAGGGGCAGGAGAAACACTTCAGCGCCCAAACCAGTTTTTCCCATATGTTAAAATAGCCCACCCAGGAACCGTCTGCAGCTAGCAGATATCTCACAGTTGCTGGTCGTAAATGTCACTCAGCCTTCTGGTTGTTGCCACCTACAGATGCTGGGCTTGTGGGTTTCCCTTCTCTGCCCTCATTTCCTGCCAGCTGCCACCGTGGCTGCTCAGGCTGAAGTCCATGGGTGGTCCCTGTTCCTGCCCGCTCTGTATGGCCATGGGCCTGGCACTGCTGGGCCTTCAAGGTGCTCATGGGTCGCTGCCTGTGTCTGGGGGTTTATACCAGCTGCCGGGCTGGAGCACAGGGAAAGACGGGGAATCTCTCACAATTTATTTACTCACTCTGTATCAATGAAAATTTAAGTGGTTTAGAGTTGTTGATCGCCATGGGAAAAATCTGCTATAAACATGCCAGCATACCTGCTAGGGTGCATAGCATGACCTTCTAGGGTGCATAGCGCATAGATCTTGTATACCTGAGTGTAGAACTGCTGACTCACAGGGTATGAACAGTATACGTTCAGTTTTAGTAGAGAATTCCAAATTGTTTACCAAAGTGGGTGAACTAATTTCTACCCCCACTGACAGTGTCTGAGGGCTCAATCCAGCAGCTGCTCCTTGGAAACCCTATGGGGCAGTTCTACTCTGTCCTGTAGGGTCGTTATGAGTCGGAATTGACTTGACACCAACGGGTTGGGTTTTGGTTTTGCTTTTCTCCATTCTCATCAACACTTAGTATTATTAGCCTTTTAAATTCTTCCCAGTTTGGAGGGCATGTAATGGCACTTCACTGTGATTTGAATTTGCATTTCTCTGATTTTTAACGAGGTCAACTGCCCCATCTCTTCCTTTCTCCCTGGGCCATCTTTGACCCTCTGCTTCAGTTTTTAACAAGAAAATGTCAATCAGGATCCAAGACAAGATGGAATAGTAGACACTGGACATGCATTCAGAAAACAGAATTGGAGTCCCATTTATTATATCTGTGACCTTGATATAGTGGAGGTGAGGGACTCTGAATCAAGGAGAATGACATATATATATATTTTTTTAATTATATAAATACATTTTATTTTCCATTTCCTTTCAGACTGACTTTCTTTTTTTTTTTATTGTACTTTAGATGAAGGTTTACAGAATAAATAGTTTCTCATTAAACCCTTAGTACACATATTGTTATATGACATTGGTTAACAACCCCACGACATGTCAACACTCTCCCTTCTCGACCTTGGGTTCCCTATTAGCAGCTCTCCTGCCCCCTCCTGCCTTCTAGTCCTTGTCCCTGGAGTGTTGTGCCCCGTTAGTCTCATTTTGTTTTATGAGGCTGTCTAATCTTTGGCTGAAGGGTGAACCTCGGGAGTGACTTCATTACTGAGCTGAAAGGGTGTCCAGGGTCTATACTCTTGGGGTTTCTCCAGTCTCTGTCAGGCCAGTAAGTCTGGTCTTTTTTGTGAGTTAGAATTTTGTTCTACATTTTTCTCCAGTTCTGTCCGGGACCCTCTATTGTGATACCTGTCAGAGCAGTCAGTGGTGGTATGTGGGCACCATCTAGCTGTACTGGACTCAGTCTGGTGGAGGCCGTGGTAGTTGTGGTCCATTAGTCCTATGGACTAATCTTTCCCTTGTATCTTGTTTCCTTTATTAAGGAGAATAATATTTTGGTATGGCCTATGGACATTAATTTCATTCTCAAAAAGTCAATTTGATATGCATATGAGTAAATTCTTAATACTTTGGTATATGTATAGTTCTTTATACTTCTAAATTATCCTATTTGTTTACCACTAATTTCATAAAATAAACAATCAACAACAACAACAAAAAACCCATTACCATCAAGTCGATTCTGACTCATAGTGACCCTATAGGACAGAGTAGAACTGCCCCACAGGGTTTCCAAGGAGCAGCTGGTGGATTCGAACTGCCAACCTTTTGGTTAGCACCCAAACTCTTAATCACTGCACCACCAGGGCTCCTAAAATAAACGAAGCAATTATAAATAATTCCATGTTATAAAATAATTTCCCTCTGACTCAGTACCCCTCATATAAAAATATGTTTTAGCTTCTCTGTGTTAATTAATTAATTTGTGTATTTATCTATTTATATGGGGTTTACAAGCAACCAACTGGCTTTAATCAACTGTGTGACTGAAAAAGGGAACTCAGACTTCAGGGTGCTGGGAACTTGGTTGGGTTGGGAGGAAGGGGCTGTCTTCACAGTGCAGAAGTTTCCAGAAGCAGCCACCTGTGGAGGCTAGGGAGGGTCTGGGTGTGTGTCTCTCCACCTGGCCAGCTGCCCTGAGCATCAGGGCATGGAGGGAACCTGTCCATCACACAGCCAAGCATAACTTGAGAAGAAATGTATTTGTTAAGCAAAGTTCCAACCTCACACACCACAGTTGAGCTCCCAAGTCTTGGGTTTCCATTTTGCAAGGCATCAGTATGGCAGAGGCCGGAAAGCACCAAGTCTAGTTCCAAAGGCTGTCTTTATTCAGTGACCTCGTGTACCCAGAAGGAAGCATCAGAAATTTTCCGAAGACCCCAAAGTCCTCTGGCATCTTGGCACATTTGAACTCGTTCCTGTACGCGGTGTCTTTGGGTCATTGCTTGGCCATCCTGGGCCTCAGTTTCCCTACTTAGAAAACACAGAGGCTGGGGAGGCTTTCTGGTACCTTTGTGGTTCACAGTTTCTCATATCTAATGATCCTAAGGGCTTCAGTTGCTGAAAGGGGAAAGCAGGGTTGAGGGTGGTGATGATGAAGGCACTAACTCGGGAGGGGTTGTGCATCCAGTTTCATGTCTTTGCAGCCAGCCTCCGCCTGGACAGCTGTTCCCCTAAATCCTACATGCCTTGAGTAGGCTTTCTCTTAGATCCCCAGTAAACCAGAAGTCTCCCGTCTTAGTCATCTAGTGCTGCTATAACGGAAACAGCACAAGTGGATGGTTTTCTCTCACAGCCTAGTAGGCTAGATGTCCAAACCCAGGGAGCCAGCTCCAGGGGTTTCTCTGTCAGGTGGTCCTTGTCATCAACCTTCCCCTGGGCGTTGAGCCTCTCAGCGCAGAAACCCCAGGTCCAAAGGACGCGCTCTGCTCCCGACGCTGCTTTCTTGGTGGTATGAGGTCCCCCGTCTCTCTGCTCGCTTCTCTCTTTTATTTCTCAAAAGAGGTTGGCTTCAGACACTATCTAATCTTGTAGACCTCATCAATATAACTGCTGCTAATCCATCTCATTACATCATAGTGATAGGATTTACAACACACGGGGAAATCACATCGGATGACAAAATGGTGGACACTCACATAACATCAGGAATCGTGGCCCAGCCAAACTGATACACATATTTTTGGGGGACACGATTCAATCTATGACATCTTCCTTGCTGTGCTTTGCGATGTATTTATTCATCTGGTTATTATCCCAGACTCAGCTCATCAGGATATCAGGAGGAAGGCTGCCCCAAAGATGAGCACAACCACAGTGCAAACAGGAGCCTCCCAGGCCAGCCCGCACAGCCCGGCTCTGGTTGTGCTGGCTGTTCCCTCGCCCCACTCGGTGGTACAAACAGTTAACATTCTCAGCTGCCGACCAAAAAGTGGGAGGTTCAAGTCTTCCCGGAGATGCCTTGGAAGAAAGACCTGATGATCTACTTCTGAAAAAGAAACCATTGAAAACCCTGTGGAGCACAGTTCTACTCTGACATACATGGGGTCCCTAGGAGTTAGAATCAACTCAAAGGTAACTGGTTTTGTTTCCCCTGCCCCACAAGGCATATCATTTTCTCCTTCCCTTGACTTCACCCAACACTATGTCCTGTCCCTGAACACCACTGGCAATCCCAGCGCTTTCTCTCCCTCCCTGCAGTGGGGCAGCATTCACCTCCCTCCATCTGGGGTCAAGAAGGTTCCTAATGAAAATGCCAACCAAACGCCCCCCACCCTGCACCCCCAAGCCAGGCATAGAGCTGTACTGAGTCTGACCCAATCTCAAGCCCCATGAAGAAAGGAAATGGGGCCAGAAAGGCTCCACAGACCCTCCTCCCCCACTTGTTCGGGGATCCTGAGGTGTCATGTGTGCCATTTGCCCTAGAACAACGGTGTTGCTGCTCTGGGGAACGGACGAGAGGAGGGGCTCATCCTGCTGACCCCACCTTTCCTGATGACCACTAGGGCTCCCAGGACCTTATCTGTGACCCTTCCCTACCTGGCCAGGGTGTCCAGTCACGAGCTGGCCAGCGGTGTTGGCGAAGCTGGAAGCTGACCTTTCCGGGCACGCTGGGCAGAGTCCTCAGCAGCCATGGCCCCATCCAGGTGCTGGGCTATCCACGGAGTAGAGGCCAGGCAGTATCTGCTGACCACCTACCACCCAACCTGGGTTTCTTCCTGGGCTCTGCCTACCAGGGCATTGAGGCGGTGGTGATTGGGCTGTTTCTCTTCCAGGATTCGAGCCCGAGACGACAACGGGTCCTACGCGCTCTGTCTCCTGCACGAGGGGAAGGTGCTGCACTATCGCATTGATAAAGACAAAACCGGGAAGCTGTCCATCCCCGACGGGAAGAAGTTCGACACGCTTTGGCAGGTACAGGTCAACGCCAGGGGGAGGTTGCCCTCCTGGTGGGGCAATGCGTGGGGCACGCGGGCACCTTGTCTCCAAGACGTAGAGATAAAAGGAGCCTGGAGCCTGTTAGAAACGCGTTTCTCAGCCCCTGCCTGAGACCCGCTACGTCAGAGTCTGCTTTTCAGCCTCCGGGTGGCTGTTATGAACACTGATGTTTGAGAAGCACTGGCCTAGGAATCATCATATTAGGTAAAGGAGGTTCCAGAATCTTCCGTGACTTGTCCAAAGCCACTTAGATCTCGGTACCACAGGGTGATGTCCATGATTCAGGGCTGTGTTAAGGAGGTTTTGGTTTCGGCTTTAGGAGACTAGAGATATTTCTTTCTAAGATATTCTGCTAAAACCCAGAACAGTTGTAGACAAAAATGCTCACAAAATCAAAGCAAAGGTGGTCAGGGAAAGAAGCATGGAGAAAGCCAATAAGACAATCCTTTGATTTGTGAAAGGCTGAAGTGCATATAAAAGGTCAGGTGCTGTTCTTGCTGCAAACCGAGTCCCCCTCTGTGGAAATTAAGGCCATTTAGAAAGTACGTCAGCACTTCCTGGGCATCGGGCTGCCAGTGGACAAGACTCTTGGTAAAAAAAAGTTTATCCTTGATGCAAACCCCAAACCGCGAATGATTTGAACGCTAATAGGATGCTCATGGCTGCTTTTCGTTGTAGTTAGTATAAATAGCTGGTCTAATTTTAAATCACAGTTTCATTAGCTGACAATGACGGAAATGGCAATAACAGCGCTGAATGTGTCATTTGAAAGAAAGCTAAAAAGCTGTAGTGAGTCCATAGTCAGGTGAAAACCAGAGGACTCTGCTGCCACCTAGAGGGGAAACTGTATTGAGCTTTTTGTGGCTACCAGAAAACCCCAAACCCGTCGCCCTTGGGTGGATTCTGACAGCGACCCTATAGGACAGAGTAGAACTGCCCCATAGAGTTTTCAAGGAGCGCTTGGTGGATTCGAACTGCCGGCCTATTGATTAGCAGCCGTAGCTCTTAACCACTGCACCACCAGGGTTTCCTTTTGTAGATAGGACATAATTAACATGTTACATGTTCATACCCAGGCCCAGCCAGGATGACACCTGGAGTAAATAGCGAGGAAAGGACTCAAAATCCCATCTTTTAAAAATTGAGACCACTGGTCCTCGTTTCCTTTCAAGCACTTAAAGTAACTCCTGCCTACTGTTCTTTGGTTCCCAATGCTGCAGTTGGAAAAAATGAAAATATTTCATCTTTGAACACTGGATATTATAATACTTAAACACGTTAGTCATGACTTTGTCATTCTGTTACGTGGCTCGTAAGCATTTGTCTCGTATAAACCACAGGCTTTGCTTTATTTCATAGTATTGATTTGAAAGAGTATTTAATCTTATGACCTGAGGTACTTCAGGGAGATTTGTAAGGAATATTACCTTCTGATATTAATTTCACATCAAAGTCTCTGACCGACTCAGGGAATCATTGATGTGTGCATTTAAGGCACCTGGAGTCTTGTACCCAGCTGTGTCCCCAATACTGGAAGACCTAGCCCACATCACTAATAAATGGTCATGCAGTATCTGCTGAATGACCATTGTGCTTGTGTGACATTCTTTCACAATCTCACGAAGTCTGCACACTATAGTCTGAAACATCTCAAATCGTTGGAATGTTCCTTCCCAAGACTCTCCCTCTTTTCTTGAGTCCTCCATATTATAGTATTCAACACTAAATAAATCTTTCCCATTATATATGTTCTAGCTGTCATATTTAGAAAAACCAAAAATAACCCAAACCCATTGCTGTCACGTCGATTCCGACTCATAGCAACCCTACAGGACAGAGTAGAACTGCCCCATAGGGTTTCCAAGGAGTGGCTGGTGGATTCGAACTGCTGACCTTTTGGTTAG
>NW_004444137.1:3127824-3164245 GCF_000243295.1 Trichechus manatus latirostris | reverse complement strand
TCACTCCATTTGGTGCTTGGCTGAGTTCTTTATCTCTTCATTTGATGTTTTAGGGTTTCAGGATTGTTGTATTCTCTGTTCAGCTTAGTTTTTCAGATCTTTGCTGTGGAGGGATGGCGTGGTGCTTCTGCCTAGAGCGCCACTTTGCCGGAACTCCTTCTGATGGCAACATGTTTTACCAGAGCCCTTTACAGAGAAAATTTGCCATGCTCTTCTCTGATGGTGCCGTAGTTAAGTGCTCACCTGCTAATCAAAAACTCAGCGGTTTGAACCCATCAGCTGCTTCATGGGAGAAAGATGTGGCAGTCTGTTTCTGTAAAGATTTATAGCCTTGGAAACCCTATGGGGCAGTTCTACTCTGTCCTATAGGGTCGCTATGAGTTGAAATCAACTTGACAGCAACGGTTTTTGGTTTCCCTAATAGCAATCCCTACTTGTATCCCAGCTTCCCCAATTACCCTTGTGGAGTAGATTGTCTGAAAATCAAAAAGAATTTAAGGAGATATTTGAATGACAGTTGGAGAGATGGATAGAATGTCTCAAATGTTTTAGAGAATTAAATAGGATTAGCCTAAGAATAAACCACTGCACTTAGCAGAACAGGAAGATACTTGGTGTCTGTTTTAGTAGTGTGTTAGGGCAGTCAGGTTCAAATGGCATTGGCCATGAGCAGGGTAGGTGTCCAGAAAGGAAGCCATATATGTAGACTTCTCCCTAGAAGTTTGATGGTAGAAGGAAGGAGATCTGGAAATTAGGAAGTCTGGCCAAAGGAAGCATTTTTGTTTGTTTAAATTTGTCCTTGAATCACTTTTAAAGCCTGAACAGGAGTTAGCTGCTACAGGTCAAGATTTCTCTGTTTCCTGCCTTGGTTATTTACTACCCTTTCTTTCTTCTTCTCTTTCAGCTAGTCGAGCATTATTCTTATAAACCAGATGGTTTGTTAAGAGTTCTAACGGTTCCCTGTCAAAAAATTGGTGCAGATAATGGTGAGTTACTACGATGTTGGAGTCTTCATTTTTCACATACTGATAATAATCAGTCTCATTTTGGATTTGGCCTATGGCCAGTTCGGGTGGGACAAGGCCTTGTTTTCATTGGTTGATAAAAAAAATGATGTCAGATTGCTCCAATTTTATATTTCATTTATCAAAAAAATAGCCTGTAACTTTAACTTTAAAAAACGAGTTAGGTTTAATTGCATGTGTGAGAAAATTGAGTGGAAGATGATGAAAAGAAATATATACAGACAGTGTATATTTTTCTCCAGGAGTAACATTTCACAGTCACATTGATTGATCTGCAGTGAGGGAAGCAGGCTGAGTAGGTGATTTACATGCATACAGCAGTAATTGTCCGCGTTCTTTCTATCTAGGAAATATTAATTTCGGGGCTCGGCCACAACTTTCAAGTTCCCATTCTGTGGTAAGTGTCATTAGAAATACCACTGAAGGTGAAGCAATTGTTTATTAGTATAAATGAAGAGCATCTTTTGAGGAAACAGCACTCATGGTAGTGTTCCAATCCCACTTCCAAGTATACCCCTTGATGAACTGGGATTGCTAGTGACCTTTAGCTATAATTAGCCTGTTTTCAGTTCCAGGCTAGCCAAGTTTTCATAATTGCTTAGCTATGTAAAATTCTACCCAATGTTGAATTAGAGATATGCCTCATGTCAGATTTGGGAAATGGTAAGGTCCGTTCTTGAGCCATCTATGTTAATGCATGTGCATACTCCACGTGACTACACGCATGACCGTAAACATGTCTGCCATAAAACGTGCCTCACTGAGGGCATCTACTCCACTCTTCTAGTCAAATCAACTGAGATACTGTTATCAGAGTACTTGACCTTTCTGCATGACTTGGTTTGACTAAAGCTTAACAGAGGAAGACTTGGAATGGGTATAAATAAAGCTTGTGGGGTGCATGGTGGGATCACAGATGAGAAAACCCCCAGAGAAAGGTAGAGTCCAAGGTAGGGGCTTGGCCAGAACCCACCTCCCCACCCACCATGGACAGGAGGTGAGAATATGGCTGGTGTACACATCTCCATTTGGGTTTGCCAGGCGCGTGTCTGATGTCCCCTGCCATAGAGAGGAGTCCGCCTCTCTTCTCCCTCCAGAGCTGATGTAGGAGTTAAAGCAGGAATTCCTTTCATGCTCAATTTTTGAGGACTTCAGTGTGGATCTTTAATGCCCTTTAACATGAGCTGGCCCTGTACACCCTCATTATGACTTTTTGCCTGCTCACCCTTCAAAATAAAATTTGCAGAAAACCAAATGTAGGATCACCTCCCATAGGGACTATTGATTATGCAGAAGCTGAGCCTCCATTGAAACAGAGGAGGCTATATGGAGCAGCATTCATTATCCTTGGGGGAACATGAATTTACTAAAATATCCGTAAACTCTGGGTCAACGTCCAAAATGTAGCACCTTTATGGGGTTCCCCCCCCCTTTTTTTTGCCCTTTACACAGCTCATGGACCTGGAGCTTTACATTTACATCAATGTATGCCCCGTGGATATAGATCCATTTTTCTTTAAGATCGATGAGGGCTTAGGACTGAGAAGTCTTGAAAGAATACCAAGCTCTTTGTTTAGCTATGTATCACCCAATGGCTTCAATAAGTTAGATATTTTGGAATAACTTCTTTTTGAATGGTAAGATACATACAGAAAAGATGCACATGCCCTAGATATGCAACTTGATGAATTTTCACAATCCAGCACCCTGGATCAACAAACAAAATGGAGCAGACAGATTTACTTTTTAGTTTTTTTCTGCCGATTTCTCTGAAGTCTGTGACTTAATTCTGTATAAAATACAGGCTATTTAATGTAACAGCTCTAATTTTGCAGACTGTCATGGAAAATAATTCCCAAATTTTTTTCAAGATCCTTCTGATCAAGTGGTAGAATCTTCAGGAAGCATTCCAAATGTTTGAGAGTTACCTACATAGTAAACTTTATTGGCCAAATGGGGAGAGGCTGTGTGGTGTAATGATAAAGCAAGTTAAAATAGCATGATAGTATGTCATGTAAGATATTCTTTGTTTCTGAAACATTTACCGTTTCTCTTTGCCATTATGGTTTCTAGACTTGGTCAGCGGGTGGAATAATCTCAAGAATCAAATCATACTCCTTCCCAAAGCCTGGCCACAGAAAGGTGCTAAAGTGCTCCCTGCTTGCTGATCCCTGACTAAGTGGTAGGACTTACCCGCACGCAGCGCGCACGCTCCACTGTCTGGCCTGCCCCTGAGTGTGCAGCTGTACCCGAACCTCCTGGTGTCCAGGCTTCATGCTCCTGTTGCTCTGTTTGTGTGCGTCTTTGCTGTATGTAGCCCACACGTTACACGTGACGTCCTGGGTGGTCCATGCCCCAGGTACACGCTCTCTGTCTCTTGTTGGGCCTCAGCCACTTTGCTGCCGGAGTCCATTAATGTTAGCGTGCTGTGTCTGCTAAAATGTGAACTGTAACTTCATTTCCGTAAACATGATCAGTAGGAGCTGTTTCTCATATTGGAACATACTTTCAGAGACCAGAGTTACTTTTTGATTGCCGGAATCCCACGTGGCGGTGTTGTGGTAATTGAGTATATACATTACAGTCTCATGGAAGGAATGCCAAGGTTAGCAACTTAAGGCTGTTTATTTAAAATATATTGGGTGCCACAGTAATTTCATTATCGCAGTAGATTTCTAAAAAAAAAAACAAACCCATTGCCGTCAAGTCGATTCCAACTCATAGTGACCCTATAAGACAGAGTAGAACTGCCCTATAGAGTTTCCAAGGAGCACCTGGTGGATTTGAACCCCTGACCTTTTGGTTAGCAGCGGTTGCTCTTAACCACTACCCCACCAGGGTTTCCAGATTTTTAGTACAGAACTTTAAATATGACATTTGTAAGGAAAAGACGGAGTTTGACAGCTAGAAAACCCATGTTTCTCATTGAGGCAGTAATCTTGACATATAATTGATTTCTGTCTTGTGCCATATGATTGAATTTTGAGGAGAAATAAAAAGAAGTCCTATTCTTAATGATTTCTATTTATAATAAATCACAACCCCCACAAAATGTATCTATAGGAAGTGTGTGGATCACTTATTTTTTTCCTTTCTGTTTTTATCACAGTGGGGTAAAGTTAATTCTCTTACTGATTATCTTTTCCATTTTCATATTAGTATATGCGTTTCCAGACATTTCAACATATAATTGAATATCAGTTCACGAGGTGGATTGCCTAAATTACTTAGTAGACATAATGGAAATGTTGTTGGGTGCCGTTGAGTCAGTTCTGACTCATAGTGATACCACATGAGAGAGTCGAATTGCCCTGTAGGGTTTTCTTGGCTGTAATCTTTAGGGCAGCGGATGGCCAGGTCTTTTGCCCATGGAGTGGCTGGGTGGGTTCGAACCACCAGCCTTTCGGTTAGCAGCCGAGCGCTTAACCGTTGTCCCACTAAGCCTCCTATAATGGAAATAAAAAGCATGAAAGGCCTGAGATTTTATTTAGTAATAATTTTCCAGGTGGGCAGTCATATCCAAGATGTTCTTAATCTTGTTGCTCATAGACTAGAGAAACAAGTTTAATGTCGTATTTGAGGGGGTAAAAAAATGGTCAGTATACCTGAATGGAGTAACTATGTCCTTCACAATGCCATGTTCCTAGTTAGCCCACGCTAGCTCATGGAAAGTTCCAGCTATGAGATGTGGCATCTCTTGGGAAGGGTGACAATGAGAAGCAATGAGAAGTGACATGGCTTACGATGTAGGGATCAATTTGTCAAGGTGATACATTCTTTATTGTTGTGCCCTTTTGTCCCAAAATTTAAGGTTGTTTCAAGCCACCAGGGTTAGTTTGGTGATTTTTTGAGACTTCTGCCTCAAATAAGTAAAAAATCCCAAAAATTCGACGCAGAGTTCTCCACAGCTGCTACCTTACAGTCACCTAGCCCTGGAATGGTATCATGACATTTACCACTTCTTCTGGAAAAGACTCTGTGAAATTACCAGGAAAGGCGTATCTAGCAGGACTATGTTACCGTGGCAAGGTGGCGCCTCAAAAAATGAGGTGATTCAAAATATATTTTGATTCAGGGTGTTTTTCAATCATAAATGATTTTTTTCTAAGTTACGATTCCAATGCAGTTCAAATTCATGGCCACATCACCATGGTGGTGGTGAGGAGTTTAGCTTGGAAGTCAAAACTCATAAAACCCAAGTTTATAATCTAACGCCATGCTTACGTAGCTTCATAGCACACGTAGGGCAGGAAGGAGGTACAGTGTGTACAGTGTCTCCATCTCATGACAAGCCCAGGAGCTCCTCACTTGCCCGGCTCCTGCTGCCCCCTCCACCACACGGACAATGTTTGTGCAGGAGGAACCCAGGGGGGTGTCAGCCCCAGAGATGTGGCAGCCTCAGGTTATCATTATTCTCCATATCATTCGACTGCCCCTGCCCCAAGACCTGCGTGTTCACTCACAGCTCCCCCGGCCAATATGTGCAGTTTCAAAGAGGAGCAGATTTCACCTTAAACAAGGCAGACACAACATTCCACATTTATCTTAATTCTGTTGTTTCCAAATGCATCGTTCAGGGTTCAGTCAGAGAAGCAGAGCCCTATGAAGTATACGTATATAACACACATATACATATACAGTGAAACCTGTGAGAACCAGAACTCAACAGGATGGCCTTGTTTTTCTGGGTCTTGCAAGTTTTCCAAAATTGGTAGGGTTCAGTCTTACCACTTTTCTATCGTTCCTTTTAGTGGAAAATATTTGCGTTTTCCTTCTCTGATAGGTTTCTGCCTTACACAGTTTCCACTGTATGTGCGTGCATACATACATGTATATATAAATGCATATAACACATATACATGTAAACATGCATACACATAAATTACATATATAACACATACATATACACACATTTATACATGGAATTGCAAGTAATTGGCTTTTTGCAAGGAATTGGCTTACACGGTTGTGGGGCATGGTAAAGCAAATCCAGTGCCCACAGGGCAGGCTGTCAAGAAGGGACACAAGCAGGACAGAACCGCCTGGGCTTGGGTTCACAGGCAGGAGTTAGTCTCCTTCCCCCTCGCCTCTTCTCTCTCCTTCTCTTGCTTCATTTCTCCTCCTTCCTCTCTCCTTCTGTTCCTTTCCTTCACTCTCCTCCTCCTCTTCTCTCTTTTTCGAGAAAGTCTAAGCTCTCTTCTAAGGATTCACAACTGCTTAAGACAGGCCTACCCAGGATAAGGGAGTCCCTGGGTGGCATAGATGGTTAAGCGCTCAGCTGGTAACCAAAGGTTGGCGATTTGAACCCACCCAGAGGCGCCACAGCCTTGAAAACCCTACGGAGTGCAGTTCCTCTCCGAAACACAAGATGTCAGCGTAAGTTGGAGTAGACTCGGTGGCAACTGGTTTTTTGTTTGTCCAGGATAATCTCCTTAATTTAAATCTACCAATTAGGGATTTTTTTAAATTACCTCTGAAAAATTCCTTTACAGCAGCACCTAGATTACGATTTGATTCAATAACTGGGGATTATATTCAGCCTAAGGAGCCCTGGTGGCACAATGGTTAAGTGCTCCGCTACGAACCGAAAGGTTGACAGTTTGAACCCACCCAGAGAATTCTCAGAAAAAAGGACTTAGCAGCCTGCTCCTGTAAAGATTACAGCCCAGAAAACCCTATGAGGCAATTCTACGCTGTCACATGGGGTCACTATGAGTGGGAAATTGACTGGACGGTACCCAACAACAACATGGTTCAGCCTAGCCAAGTGGATACATCAAAAAGCCACCACTCCAAGGAAACAGTAAAACAGTAATTGTGAGAAGACCAACCCCCATCCCACCTCACCGTGTTTTCCCAGGGAGGCTCAGGACTGATGTTAACCGTTTACTCACAGTGACGAGAGAAATATCTAGAAAATGAATTTTACTAGAATAACTTCAGTAAACTAAAGGAGAACATGTCTAAAAAGGTTGAAAAAATCAATAAATATGACTACATAAAAATGAAGAAATATATGCATAGAAAAGAAACATTAAGATCATCAAAAGAGAATAACAAACGAAGTATTGGTAATAATGACACAAAAATAAGGTTAATACCTTTAATATATAAAGAGAGTCTATAAATCAGTAAGACAAGTATCAACAATCTAATAGAATAATGGGCAGAAGATATCATTAGGTATTTTACGGTAAAGCAAATATAAGCTCTTAAATATATAAAAAGATGTTCAACTTCAGAATAAGAAAAATGCAAATTACAACTATGTTGCACTCTTTCTGTCTGTGAAATTGATCCAAATAAAAAAGCTTGGTAACACAAGTGTGTAGCAGGGTGTTTCAAATAAGACATTCACACTTTGCTGGAGAAGTATGAAATGATACAATCCATAACAAAAACAATTTCACAATGTTTTATGAAGATTCAAAGTGCACATAACTCCATAACTCTGCAATTTTATTTCTGTTTATCATACAGATATCCTTGCATTTATGTGTAACCATGTATATATGAAAGTGTTTATTCCAACATTGTCTAATTGACAAAGTCTGGAAATAATGGAAATGTCTATCAATAGGACATAGATGAAAGAAGTTACAGTGACATTCGTACTGTGGGAGGCAGCTGAGATACAGAATTGCTTCCAAGATGTAATCTAATCGCAAAAGACAAAGTCATGCATACAAGGCTAATATAGTATACACTATCTCTGGAAGGGAAACCTGGGTGGCGTCGTGGTTAAGAACTACAGCTGCTAACAAAAAGGTAGGCAGTTGAAATCCACCAGGCGCTCCTTGGAAATACCCTATGTGGCAATTGTACTCTGTACTATAGGGTCGCTATGAGTCAGAATCGACTCTGTGACAATGGGGTTTTTTGGTTTTATCTCTGGAAGAATATAGAACATTACTGGTTATTTTGGAAGTAGAGAGCAGAGAGGTGAGAAATGAGTCGTCAAGGAGACCCCACTTTTCATTGTAAATCCTGTTAGGCCTTTTTACATTTGTACCTATTAAAATGATTTAATCAATACGAAATTTACTAAGGCTCATGGGGGAGAGAGGCAAGAAAGCAGCTCGAAAGCTACACCCTTTTCCTTGGTGAGTCTGGAGCAGTGGACTAGACCATTGAGAAAATACGTTTTTATTTCATTATAAAGGGTCAGATTTTAGATCTTTGCTTCTGAGGTGACAAAGGATTAATTTAGAGGGTCAAGTGGCATTTTCATGAATCTAAAGGAAATCTAATATTATCCCATATTCCGTCCATTGGGACCAGAGTCCTTCCGCCAGAGAGAGACCTGGAACCTGGATTTGATGTATAGCAGCTGGTATTTCTATAGGGTCACTATGAGTTGGCATCGACTCGATGGCAACGGGTTTTTTTGTTTTTGTTTTTGTTGTTCGGTTTAGTATTTCTGAAGGAAACCTTGTTATTGCAATCATGATAAGTAGGTTGCAATCGGCATCCCTACCATTATCTAATTTGAAAATGACTTTTAAGTTGTGTGCATGTAAAAATTAAAATCTAGAAGATGGGCTTTAGGGCACATGGCAAGAACCCCAAGTCAGGAAACTCTGAATTCATCTGTCAGTTCCATCAGAGCAGTGATTTTGTTTTTTTTCTTTTATTCCCTTCTGTCTCCAGAGTTCTTAAACATAGGCACTCAAAAAATATTTGTCCAGTACGTTTTCTTCTTGCAGTTAAGCCTGGGCAATGAAAGGTCAGGGATCATAATATATCGTTGAACACTTTTTTCTTCATTATTATTATTTGGGAGTGTTATTATCTGAATTTATAAAACGTAAAGGAAAATCACAAATTGCTGTTCTAGGTGGAACCCTCCAATTGCTAGTGCCACCTGGTGGTAGCAGCGGGTTTACGTCTTTTTGAATTCCACTAAATATGGTATGAAAAGAAAATCAGCATTTCACTTACACCTTGTTGTTCTCTGTGCAGAAGAGATGATATTGTTGTTGATTAAGGCAGAATAAATAATCAAACACGAAGCAGAAATAATAAGGACAAATAATAATAATGTAGACCAGCAATACATTTTTATTAAAATTAAAATGTATTTAAATTTAAGTAATAATCAGTACTTTTATAGTTTATCGTTATGCCCTAATGCTCATTCTTTATAAAGTCTTCAGATGCTTTCTTTCAACTGAGCATTTGCTCCCGGGATATTTTGCTCTTCTCTTAAACGACGTATTCATTGAGTATGCTAGGAAAGATGAAAGGTGCGCTTTACATCCTCATCCTCATCATCAAGCAACCACAGCTCTTGTAATGGACAGAAGGGAAAACCACCCATTTCTTGCAAAGGGCATTCTCCCCAGTGCAACGCCACACTTTGTTCCAATCCCATCTGTCATCAAGAAGGAGTGAGGGCAGGAGTACCTGGGGCTGGGGTGGGTGAGAGCTGACATTGGTTTGCTGAGGAAACAGGGTACTGTGTGCAGCTGGGCTGTTAAGGCTTGTAATCCCATGCTGCTCTGTGATGGGCTGCATCAAAGTAAAGCTCTGAGCCACCTGGGCTGAAAACATGGAGCCCAAACTTCCAATGGAGATCTCTAATCCGTTTCCTTATCCATAAGTCAAGGTACACTCAGATAATTATGATAATAATAACCACAATAATAGATAATAATATTGAGGATAAATTACTCATTCCCGTGGGCTTAGATTCTCTGTGTCCGTCACTAATATGCCTACTGACTCGTGATACCCTAGTTCTTTTCAGTATTTTTTACAACACTCCCCCTCCGATTTAAAATTCTTCTCCCCAGAATTCATATACTAGGTAATTGTGTCCTGATTTAATTGTAACAAATCTTTATGAAGTAGTCCTACTCTGGGGGGACATTCTGTAAGAGTACAGAGACTACAACCCCTGGATAATTTCCTAAAGGGACTGAGGATGGGAGATTATAAAGTCAAGAGAAGGGATGCCGTCCATTCTCCTTGTCTGTGATGGCTGGTCCAGGGACAACCTTCATTTCCCTGTGCGTGTGTGTTGAAATGATATCAGTGGATCTCAGAATTTTACTGTTTTCAGGGAAACTCAAGTGAGTTGAAATAGTAATGGTAAATGTTAACCTGAAAGAAACTTCTTTAAAAATTAATTTGAAAACTATTTCCAGCCTGGGGTTGGATTGCAGGAGGGATCTGAGCGGAGGGGGAGGATGGAATTGTCTGGTTTCTCCCTTGAGAGTTTTGAGATAGAGTAATTTTATTATCAGTCTGAGGAGAACTCACAGCACATCCAGTGATCTGTAATCATATGTAAGTTTTTAGAAGTGGTACATTGTCATCTGGAATTATCCCCAACTATTTGTCTCCTTTAGTATAAAGATTTGAGTGATAACTCGTTTTAAAATTCCATGAGTTTCTACTTCATATCTCCCAGTTTTAAGAAGTTACTTTCATTCATTCATTCATTCATTGGTGTGTTTGTTTAGCACATTTTTATTGAGCACCAGAGTGGGTATAGCTTGCTACTAATGCAGTGAATAAACGGTTATGCCTCTTGGAGTTTAAATTCCATTTTCTTTCTTGATACATCATAGTTCCTTCGATTAAACATTTGCGTAAGGATGTTGAGATAGCCTGTGAGAAAATGGATCCAACGGTATCCCACTGAAAAATCAGAGCAGATGTTCCTTAGCCTCGTCAGAAGGGCTTTTGCTGCTGTGAGCGGTGTCACTGTAGCGCTCAGTGTACCACATGGATACAAATGAGGAAGTCATGATCCTTAGAGACAAGTGGCGTTAGTGGTGCATTGTGTGTCTATTACTATACTTTTGGTTCCTGGGCTTGTAATACAGTGAGACAGGCAAGGACGTAGTCCGCACCGTAAGATAATTGGCTGTGTAATGTTAAGCTTAATGTCTCCTTTTCCTTAAATATTTCCTTAAATGGCAGTATCTCATTTCTTCGTGGCCATCATTTGGGCACCGACAAGGTAAATAGAAGTATAAAATTTCTACTCAGCTCACACCAAAAAATGAATTTGAATCCCGGCTCTCCTGTGAACTAAACTTATTAGGCATAACTTTGCTTTACTGGAGGATGGGAGTGGGTTAGAAAAACTGGAGAGAAAGACTTTCAAAATGGAAATCCCTTAGTAATACAAAAAGTAGATTTTTTTTCCCAGTTCTTTCGTGATACAAATTGATCTTAATCAAAGTAAATAATAGAAAAGGTTGCTGTTAAGAATGACCTGCAAAGCTTTGTTTCACAGATAGACCTCAGTTATCTGCTCTGGGTTTGGGCAAGAATTATCTTCAGGCAAGCCAGAAGAGGACCCCAGCCTCATAGGATGGGTACCATGGTTATCATTAGCATCAGTATCATCATCATTGGTGCCTTGGGTTGGTAGCAGACAGCCTTCGTCTTTGGAACCTTTATATCGTTGGACAGTGCTCCCTTCTGATATCTACCCAAATGTTTCTAGATCTCCGCCAAAGGTAAAAATTTAAGCAGAGACTAGGAAGCATGAATGTTTTAGAGTTGGGGAGTAGGTGGAAGCAGCAGGTGGACATTTAATGTTCATTTTAAAATAACTTCCATATTATATGGAAACCCTTATGGTGTAGTGGTTAAGAGCTAGCGCTGCTAACCAAAAGGTCGGCAGTTCAAATCCACCAGGCTCTCCTTGGAAACCGTATGGGGCAGTTCCACTCTGTCCTGTAGGGTTGCTATGAGTCGGAATCGACTCAACGGCAATGGGTTTGGTTTTTTTGGTTTTTCCATATTATATATAATTGAAGACAAACAGTTAATAGAAGAGAATGAATTCAAGGGGAAAATGAAAGTCCCTAGCATCTTGTGGGGTATAGAAATAGGATTTGAAAGGACATGTAAGTGGGAAGGGATTCTCCCTAAACAGGTAGAGCTGATTCTCTCACAACTCCATCTGAGACACTTGTAGAACTCCTTGATTTGGAGTAGCATGAACTTTGTCAAACCCTCAAAGGGTCCAAGCGGTTGCTCGGAGAATGAGATAAGCCTTGATTTTTCTCCTGTCTTTATTCCTACTTCTTTCCTTTGCCTTCCCTGCATAAATAAGAATGTGATTATTTGAAAATAATTACACAAATCAACTCAGCAGTGTATCGATGAAGAAAAATGACATGTTATTGTTTGTGTGCTTCAGACACCCTCATCCCAAGGTAACCGGCCTGAAAGTTCCACGTTCAATCCTTATGAGCCAGACCGAGGACCTTGGCCCGCTGAACGAGGTGAAAAAAACCACTTTTATCTACTGGGCATCCACAGGGAGGAAGCACTTCCCAAGGTCACTTGTAAATTTGCAGAGTCAGCTGGCTACTTCACACCACTGTTTGTCTTTGCAATATAGTGATAGTTAGCACTAAACAACACTGTTGTCTAGTGACAGGCAGACATCACATATCTATCAACAGTGGTGTTCTCTTGAGTGAAATGGTATGTCACCGTCTCCCTCATATTAAATGGCAGCATTGAAAATGTATAAAACATAAAAATCATGGCTGTTGTTTCAGAATTTCTCATCTCTTGTAATTTTGATACTACTCAAAGTTTATTTTACATTTCTCTGAAAGTTATGTTCTCGGAGATATGCTTACATCCCTTACTAAATGTCAGCAGAAGGTGTAGTGATGGATGACTAGCAATAACTGAAGGAATATCTGAGTTGCTGGAATTCTAGACATATTGAGGAAATTGTACTGATTCTTGGAGACCACAAGTATAGTAAGATATACCCCTAAAGAACTCAGTAGCCCTCCAGTAGACTTGTTCTCAGAAATGGGACCTGTGCTTGACCTTCTTGAATTCTCTAGGTAGCCCAAGGTGTTACTTTATTAATGAATTCAATCTGTTTATCTGTTGCTACAAGAACAACCCCAATATCTAGTGGCTTAAAACAATAAGAATCTTCTCATTATCTCATATGGGTCCTGTAGGTCATGAATTTGGGAAGGGCTCAGCTGGGTGTTGGGACTGGAGCTGGAGCAGCAGAGACAGAGGTAGTGGTGGGCTGAAGCAGCTGGGGCTGGTGAGGCATCTCTCTATCTTGTCTTAGTCTCAGGACCTCTCTGGTTTCTCCATGTAGGCTGCTCTGGGGTTTCGCATAGCCTGGTGGCCTCAGGGCTTTGGACAAAATACATGACGTCTGAAGGCTTCAAGAGCAAGTTTTCCAGCAAACGAGGCAGAAGTTTCATGGCCTTTTATAACTTCACCTTGGAAATCATCTATGTCCCTTCTGATATATTATAATGATTGAAACCATTATAAAACCTGTCCAGGGGAGGTGACATAGGCTTCATCTCTCAATGGGCACAGTGTCAGAGAGAACCTTCAGACATAGGTAAAACCACCACAGGCCATTAAGATGGCTTCAAATGAAGTATCTGCCTGAGGTGTGAATGACCCCTCTTCATGACTCTTAGATGGAGGAACACTCCATGCATTAGTGCAAGAACAGACTTCACGTAGAACAGAGGGTGAGGGCGTTTTGCTGCTCCCCTATAAGTTGGGAGAGGTGCTCTCTTGAGTTTTTATAGGTGCCATACTGCCCCAGGGTGACCAGTGTCTTAAAGACACTGCATGGTCCCAGGAAGGGAGGAGGGCAGACAGTGGGAATTTCACAAAGGATCTAGCCCGAGGGTCATATGTCTCTTGGATGTATTGCAGGTCCCCAGAGAGAAGCCTTGCCCATGGACACCGAAGTATATGAAAGTCCTTATGCAGACCCTGAGGAGATCAGGCCAAAAGAGGTCTATCTGGACCGAAGTCTGCTGACCCTGGAAGACAATGAGCTTGGCTCTGGGAACTTTGGTACTGTGAAAAAGGGTTACTACAAAATGAAAAAGTAAGTCCCTTCATACCGTCCTGTCATTCTTATTATCGTCTAGAGCTTACGTTTCTAGAAACTGCCAAATATCTGTGTATAGTGTTGATTTAATAATAGTCACAAATTTAACCGAGCCTAGCTAAATCCTTTTTTTCTTTTAATGAACCTTATAATTTTTGTTCATTCCTGGAACAATTATAATGAAAGCATTTATTAAGTATACTAACTAACTTCTGTTAGTGCAGAAGTAATACGTGTGCCCTATAGAAAATAAAAACAAAGAAAAACATAAGTAAATGAAAACATTTATTCCTAACATGCAAATATTACTACCACTTACTAACTTTAGTGTATTTATTTTTTAGGTGTTTCTATGCACTAAACTTATGTGCCCTTTTCTGTACGCATATTATACTTACTCTGTTATTCTCCTATTTTATCAATTTTATTGGATAGTTCCTTTCTTATCCCCCAGTTTTAGGGTTCAGCAAAAGAGGTGTGCTTCCCATGTCGGTGGGAAATATGTCACAGACAGACATCGGTTTTTAAAATCATGCATAATTAAGTTCCATCCATCTATTTAAGCCCTACCATATTAGAATATTTTTAAGACTTCAAACACAACCTATGTGATGTGCATAATTTATGTGCATAAATTATGTGCTTAATTTCTAATTTTATTAGAAAATGAAAAATAAGTTCTTAAAAACTCATTGAGGCTTGCTTAAAATAAATACAGCTCAGTTGAAGAAAAAGTGTGTTTTAAACTATGAGCTTTCACAATGTATGCTTTTTAATTTTACTTCTGGAAATTCATTTTTCACGTATATTAAAGGAATTTTGTATTCATATGAGACATTGATGGTTCAGTGTTAGAATTTTCACCCTCTATGCGGGAGACCTGGGTTAGATTCCTGACCAATATGCCTCATGCACAGCCACCACCTGTCAGTGGAAGCTTGTGTGTTGCTAGAATGCTGGACAGGCTTCATCGGAGCTTCCAGACTAAGATGGGCTAGGCGGGAAGGCCTGGTGATCTACTTCTGAAAATCAGCCGGTGGAAACCGTATGGATCACAACAGTGTGGTCTGCAACCAATCATGAAGATGTCTCAGGACCAGGCAGCATTTTGTTCCATGGTGATTGGGGTCACCATGAGTCAGGAGACAGTATGACAGCAGTTAACAGCAACAATATATTTATACACATTATGCATAATCTGAGACTATAAATTGCAAGATGTTCCACGAATCCATGTATGTCATAGCTTATAAGGTTTATTTGGAAGTTATTTAAATATTCTACGATTTAGCTCTTTTGCTTGGCTGGAGCATTCTTCAGCACCGCCACTCCTATTATTTTTCAGTAAGATGGTGTGACCCCATGTGTAGAAAATGAGAGAACACAGTTGGAAAACTATTAGCTTATTACATGGCTTCTTAAGATACATTTTCATTCTGTTGCAGGCTATTTCCGTAACAATGCTTCTGCCTAGGAATGATGTCTCACCAAAGATGAGTATATAGAAGTGAGCCCTTTTGACCATCTCATGTGTTATGATTTCTTTTGCAGAGTCGTGAAAACAGTGGCGGTGAAGATACTGAAGAACGAAGCCAACGACCCCGCTCTCAAGGACGAGCTGTTAGCAGAAGCCAATGTCATGCAGCAGCTCGATAACCCTTACATTGTGCGCATGATCGGGATCTGCGAGGCCGAGTCCTGGATGCTGGTGATGGAGATGGCGGAGCTTGGGCCTCTCAATAAGTACCTGCAGCAGAACAGGTATCTTCGCTCTGACTGTCTCCCGAAGGCCCAGAGGCCAATACTGTGAGGGACAGGGTCCCTCTGCCTCCCTTCTCTGCTTCCTGTCTTTCCAGTGTTGATCCACCCTCATGGACCTTGAAAGAAGAGCAGAGAGACGCCATCTTTGGATCAAATCCTCTGTTGCTTTTATTGCTCAGAGAAAAACTCGAATCCAACAATTTTGTCTTCATTCTCCTCCCTTATTCACTCTATATTGGCCAGTGATGGATTCAGCCTCATAATATCTCGAAAGGAAATCTCTCCTTCCAGAGGCAGAAAACATCCTTTGCTTTTTTGTTTTATCTCAGTGAAATAGATACAACAAAACATTTGCCATTGAAGCCATTTTTATGTGTGCAATTCGGTGACATTAATTACTTCCACCATATTGTACAATCATCACCACTCCCTGTTTCCAAATTTTGTCATCACCCCTAAGAAAAGCTCAGCGCCCTCTAAGCAATGACTCCCTCTTTCCCTCTTGTGCCCGCCCCTGGTAACCACTGATAAACTTTGGTCTCTATGCATTGGCCTATTCTAGATATTTCATGTAAATGGAATCATGCAATATTTATCCTTTTGTGTCAGACGCATTTCACTCAGCATAATGTTTTCAACGCTAATCCATGTCATAGCATGTATCAGAACTCCATTCTTTTTGTGGTTGAATAGAACACACTCTTTTTAAAGAAGCATAAGAGGTAACCGTTTTAAACATCTGACTGACAATGATACCTCTAAGCTCCCATGCCTAATTGCTTCTGAAAATATCAGTTAGCTCTTAATTGATTACAACTTTCAATGGAATAAGCATGTTGTATTCAACTAAAGCTTTTGTTGAGATAGAGGAACTCCCATGGAATAAAACATGATAATAGCCACTATTTGGCCCTCTGGCTGGCCTCTGCGTCAGACCACAAACCTAAAGGTTGGCGATTTGAACCTACACAGCAAAGCTATGGAAGAAAGACCTAGTGATCTACTTCCATGAAGATTAGAGCAAAGAAAACCGTATGGAGCAGTTCTACTCTGTAACAAATGGGCTCTTCCTGTTTGCTATCTTATGCTTATACATTACTCAGATTGTATCTTTACAGTTTCCACAGAAGGGAAGTTTTGTTCTCCTCAGTTTATAGATAAGAAATCAAGACTTAGGGTGGGTTTTATTACTTGTCAAGTGTTGGATCAATGATATGAACAGAAGCCTGAGTCTCTGTAAGCCATTATACTGCTTTTCATGCAATTCCAGGCACTCCATGAAAATCTTACCCATTGACCAGGGGAAGGAGAATGGCATTCATTCTTGAACAGCTGAATGTTAACAAGATCATTTGTCACCACTTGTGCCTCTTTTTGTTTAAGAAAATAGGAAATCAGCGACTTCATCTTCTGTGTGAATGGGGAGTGTGGCTGGTTGTTCTAACATGGACCACTGCCCACTGTCACAATGACACATTTGTACCTTCCAGGCATGTGAAGGATAAGAACATAATAGAGCTGGTTCATCAGGTTTCTATGGGAATGAAATATTTGGAGGAGTGCAATTTTGTGCACCGAGATCTGGCTGCAAGAAACGTGTTGCTGGTTACTCAACATTATGCCAAAATCAGTGATTTTGGACTTTCCAAAGCTCTTCGTGCTGATGAAAGCTACTACAAGGTAGGACCAGCTTAGCTCATCTTAAGAGCAGTAGGTTAGTAAGAATCTGAAATGCGAATGTATGTTTTCTTTATTTTATTACAGTAGGTTTCAAGAAGTGGCTTCCCTTTGTAAAATAACTATGTAAAAGTTTTTATTAAGCTTTTGTTTTATTGTTTAAAAAATGGAAATAGGGTAATATATAACACTTTGAGATTTATTCAGAATAGTATCTTCCAAGCTGTGTTCCATGGAACCATATGGAATCAAGATATTAATTTTGATGATTCGTTAAAAAAAATACAGAAGAAGAAAAATGGACTTTCTTCATTAAATCACTTTGGAAAATGTAGGTTAAACGGGTTTCATTCCTGCGAGATTTGCCAGAGCCCTCGTCACGCCAGTGGGCATTATGTGTCACTGTAGGGGTTTTTGGCTGGCTGCATTTGTCCAGCCTAATTCATCCATAGAATCCTTTTCTGATAGAAGATCTAATAATATCTTGAACAACATTGTTCCATAGCATATAGTTTGGAGCTATTCCAAAATAACCTATAATGATATGCTCCCAAACAAAGCAAAGTAGAATGGGAAAGAATGAAGAGGTCAACAAGCTTAAAGAAGAATGCTAAGCTGTGGAAGCAAACGAAAACTCTGCATGCAAGAGTGAATTTGGGCACCATCAAAAATGTAAGACCCAGTACTCTTTGATCTGGCAGTTCTTTACAAACATACCTACATACCTGGACAGATGCCCACTGTCAGTAGTGTTCATTATAGCATTATTGGTAATATCAAAAATCTGTACATTACCTACGGGCCTCTCAGTAGGAGGCTGGTTAAATTAGTCATGGTAGATTCATTCAAAGAATTCAGTCCAGGGCTTTTAAAAAATGGCATTATTTGCATGTACTTACATAGAAATATGTCTACAACAGATGGTTAAAAAAAAAATTTAAAAAGGTAAGTGCAAAAAAGCATGGCCCTAGTTTTGTTACCAAAAAAAAAGAATTATTGTCTATTAATGCTGTGGACTGCCAGAAGAACGAACAAATCTGTCTTGGAAGAAGTACAGCCAGAATGCTCCTTAGAAGCGAGGATGGCGAGACTTCATCTCATGTACTTTGGACATGTTATCAGGAGGGACCAGTCCCTGGAGAAGGACATCATGCTTGGTAAAGTACAGCGTCAGCGAAAAAGAGGAAGACCCTCCATGAGATGGATTGACACAGTGGCTGCAACAATGGACTCAAGCATAACAATGATTGTGAGGATGGCACAGGACCAGGTAGCGTTTTGTTCTGTTGTACATAGGGTTGCTATGAGTCGGAATCAACTCAACGGCACCTCACAACAACAACATGCTTGTAAATAGATTTGTTTGAAAGGATACAAGAAAAATTATTGAAAATGGCTGCCTCTGTGAAGAAAGACCAGAAGTTGATGGAAGAGAGGGACTAGCTTTTCATTTTATTTAAACTTTTTCTAATCTAAGGTTTATCTTCATATTAGTTCCAAATTTAGAATAAACTTGAAATAACACACATACCTGTGTTGTTCACAACTTTTCAAATCAGAATCTAAAACATATCATGGTTGAGATGGAAGTAGAATCACTTGTGTTCCTTAGAGGAGAAGGATCATGACACCTTATGGTTTCCAAGCCAATGTCCCCATATTGCCCCTTCTGACCCTCTGTAGTGCTGGTCACTTCCCTCTCTGCACCCCAAGTGACTTCATACAGATTAAAGAGTACCATCAACAGGAAATGACAAGCCTTCTCAAAGCAGTGTGTTGTCCTGAATCCCAAACCCCAAGGGAAGGGTTTTGCTATACATGATTTTTTTTTTTTGTAGTTTAAGTGAAAGTTTACATTTCAAGTTAGTCTCTTATACAAACATTTATACGTACATTGTTATGTGACCCTAATTGCTCTCCCCATACTGTGACAGTACACTCCTCCTTTCCACCCCTGATTTCCCGTGTCCATTCAACCAGCTCCTGACCCTCTCTGCCTTCTCATCTCACCTCCGGACAGCAGCTTCCCATTTAGTCTCATGTATCAACTTGAACTAAGAAGCACACCCTTCACGAGTATCATTTTATGTCCCACAGTCCAGTCCAATCTTTGTCTGAAAAGTTGGCCTCAGGACTTTCAGTTTTAGTTCTGGATTCTGGGTTGACAGAAGAGTCCGGGGGCCGTGCTTTCTGGGGTTCCTCTGGTCTCAGACCATTAAGTCTGGTCTTTTTACTAGAATTTGAGTTCTGCACACCAAGAGAATTGGAAAATTTTAAATAATTTAAACAAAAAATGATGTTAGCAAATAGTCTTATGCCAATGTCATTAGCATTGGCTTAAAAGTGTAGATGAACACACAGTAATAGTTAAATGTACTTTTAAACAGCCCACCCAGTATTTCTTGGAGCGTAACCATTAAGTAATGTTCAGGCTTGCTGTGTAAATGAAGATCATGTGAGCAATAGCACATCTAGACTCTTCCATTGCCATCTACAAACTACGTACAGCTGTGTATGGCCAAAGTGAAAGGTGAGCAGAAAGATTAAAAGATGCAAGCAATTTGGACTGAACTTGACAAATACACACACCCATGTGTTATTAAGATTCAGACCACACAGACATACACACACGCACGCACGCATGCACACACACACAGCATTTTGGGGGTCAGGATTTATTTTATTTCAAATAATATTTTATTGTGTCTTCACTCAATGTTTACACAGCATTTGAGGTTCCCATTCAACAATTTCTACACAAAATGTTCAATGACATCAGTTATATTCTTCACAACGCGTAAACATTCTCAGTATCTCCATTCTGATTGTTGTGTTTCAATGAACCTAGTTTCCCTGTCCCTTTATGTTCTTATCTTTGTTCTGAAGTAATTATTGACCACTTGGTCTCATATAGATGATTTTTTAAAGGAGCGCGGTATTCATGGGTGGTACTCTCTATTTTGTGAGCCAATCTGTTATTTAGCTAAAAGGTGACCTCAGGGCCTAGTGTCGGTTCAAGGTTTGAAGAGTATCCCAGGGCATCAGTGTCGGGGAGTCCTCTATTCTCATCCAGTCCAGTAAGTTTGGGTTTTTTTTTTTTTAGGAATTTGAAGTTCTGTGCCACATTTTTTCCCATTCTCTCAGGGTCTACCTATTGCGGCCCTGATTACAACGGTCAGCAGTTGTAGCCGGGCATCATCCAGTTTTTCTGGTCTAAGGGTAGATGAGGTCATTGTTCGTGTAGACTGTTAGTCCTGTAGACTATTTTCTGCTATGAGTCTTTGGTTTCTGTCATGGATTGAATTATGTCCCCCAAAAAATGTGTGTATCAATTTCGCTGGGCCATGATTCCCAGTAATGTGTGGTTGTCCCCCATTTTTTGATTGTAATTTTATGTTAAAGAGGATTAGGGTAGGATTGTATAACACCCTTACTAAGGTCACATCCCTGATCCAACATAAAGGGAGTTTCCCTGGGGTGTGGCCTGCACCACCTTTTATCTTACAAGCGATAAAATGAAAGGGAAGCAAGGAGAGAGTGAGGGACCTCATACTACCAAGAAAGCAGTGCGGGGAGCAGAGCACATCCTTTGGACCCGAGGTTCCTATGCAGAGAAGTTCCTAGTCTGGGGGAAGATTGATGATAACGAGGACCTTCCTCCAGAGCAGACAGAGAGAGAAAGCCTTCCCCTGGAGCTGAGGCCCTGAATTTGGACTTGTAGCCTACTAGACTGTGAGAAAATAAATTTCTCTGTGTTAAAGCCATCCACTTGTGGTATTTCTGTTATAGCAGCACTAGATGACTAAGACAGTTTCCTTCTTGCTCTTTTGCTCTGGACCAGTAGAGACCAATAGTAGTATCTTAGATGGCTGTTTGCCCGCTTTTAAGACCCCAGATACTACTCACCAAACTAGGATGTAGAACATAAGCTTTATGAACTATATTATGCCAATTGACTGAGATGTCCCATGAGACTATGGTCCTAATCCTTCAAACCCAGGAAACCTGGTGTTTAGTTATGTCTAAGAAGTATCTGTAACTGTGCCTCCTATGTGCTTTATTATATGTATGAATATGTGTGCATATGATCACATACAAGCGTATGCATATACACATGCATACACCTGTATATATACACCTACATATACACCACTCCTCACTTATTGATGTAGTCAGGTTCCAAAGACCAGGTCATTATGTGAAAATCAGCATTATGCAAAAATGGAGAATGACCACATCAGATCAGAAAACGAAGGATGACTACATCATTACATAATGCCAAATTACATCATTACATAGTTGCAAAATTACATCATTACATAACTGCCAAATTAATTGCATAACTGCCAAACCACTGAGAATCATGGCCCAGCCAAGTTGACACATGATCTTAAGCATCTGTAAAAACGTCATTGGGGCAGCATCTGACCTCCTCTAACTTCACAAGGGAGAAGGAAAATCAAGATCAACAGCCCAAAGCTGATTCCTATGAGGTGGAAGTCAGACATGTCTCCTCTTTCCACCGTCTTTAACAATTCTGATACCAACTGTCCGTCCTACAGCACTCTATACTTTTCTGCTGGCTTTGATAATTCATTGCAATGGCCGCACAGAACTCATAGACCATACTCACGATTATGGGGTTTATTAGAGAAGTAACAGGTTACAATTCAGGCTCAGGAACACTCAGGATACAGTTCTTCCATCAGGACAGCCTCTTCCCAACCGTGCTTGCAGGCACACCTCTCCCTGGCCCTAGGCCTCTGCCCAAAGGGACTTAACTTTCTCTCTCCATGGGCCAAGAAGCCCACCATGCCATCTCCTGCTGCCGGGTCTCTGCTGCTGTGCCTCTCCTGCCACCACTTCTCAGTGTCTTCAGGATTACAGCTCGCTCGCTCTCTCTTTCTTTCTCTCTCTCTCAGTCTTCTGCTTCCAGGAGCTTCTCAGTGCAAGGATCCCAGGTCCAAAGGTGCTGGCTCCTGGCTGTTCTTCTTTGGTGGTGGTGGGATCTTCTCTTTCCCGCCTCTGGAGTGGCTTATTTCAAGCCCAGAGGGATGGAAAATTCAGCCAAACCCTTTGCTGGGCTACAGTTACCCTATCTGCACAGTCCCACCAATCACTTAGGTGGGAGTTACAAGACCACGGCTAGAAAGGCGACACAAACTCAATCTATCACACGCACCATCACAGCCAGAGTTACTCTCACCTTGCACCTCAGCATTCGTACTGCTAGATGTGTGTCGTTAATGTGCACAATAGATAGGAGATTTTTTACTGTTGTCATAAATGTGAAATGTCAGATAATGGGATAGTCAATAAGTGAGGAGTAGGTGTACTCACATGTGCATACCTATACACATGTATGTCTACATACGTATATACCGACATGTATAATTTTTGGTGGTTGCTCTGTTGCAAAATTATATATGCCATGTTGTTGTTGTTAGGTGCTGTCAAGTCAGTTCCAACTCATAGTGACCCTGTGTACAACCGAACAAAACTTTACCTGGTCCCGTATCATCTTCACAATCGTTGCAAAGTTTGAGCCCGTTGCTGCAGCCACTGTGTCAGTCCATCTCTATAAGCATCTTCCTCTTTTCTGCTGACCCTCTACTTTACCAAGCATGATGTCCTTCTCCAGGGACGGGGCCCTCCTGATAACGTTTCCAAAGTACGTAAAATGAAGTCTCACCATCCTCACTTCTGAGGAGCATTCTGGCTGTACATATTCCAAGACAGATTTGTTTGTTCTTCTGGCTGTTCATGGTATATTCAATATTCTTTGCCAATACCATATTCAAAGGCATCAATTCTTCTTCAGTCTCTCTTATTCATTGTCTAGCATTCGCATGCGTAGGAGGCAATCGAAAATACCATGGCTTAGGTCAGGCGCACCTTAGTCCTCAAAGTGACATCTTTGTTTTTTTAACACTTCAAAGAGATCTTTTGCAACAGAATTGCCCAATGCAATACGTCATTTGATTTCTTTGCTGCTGCTTCCATGGGTGTTGATTGTGGATCCAAGTAATATGAAATCCTTGACAACTTCAACATTTTCTCCATTTTTCATGATGTTGCTCATTGGTCCAGTTGTGAGGATTTTTATTTCCTTCATGTTGAGGTGTAATCCATACTGAAGGCTGTAGTCTTTGATCCTCATCAGTAAGTGCTTCAAGTCCTTTTCACTTGCAGCAAGCGAAATTGTGTCATATGCATATTGCGGATTGTTAACGAGTCTTCCTCCAATCCTCATGCCAGGTTCTTCTTCATATAGTCCAGTTTCTCAGATTATTTACTCAGCATACAGCTTTTCTGATTTTAAACCATGCAGTATCCCCTTGTTCTGTTTGAATGATTGCCTCTTGGTTTATGTAGAGGTTCCTCGTGAGTACAATTAAGTGTTTTGGAATTCCCATTCTTTGTGATGTTATCCATAATTTGTTATGATCCACATAGTCAAATGCCTTTGCATAGTCAATAAAACACAGATAAACATGTTTCTGGTATTCTCTGCTTTCAGCCAGGATCCGTCTGACGTCAGCAATGATATGCCTCATTCCACGTCCTCTTCTGAATCTGGCTTGAATTTCTGTCAGTTCCCTGTCGATGTACTGCTGCAACCTTTTTTTAGTTATCTTCAGCAAAATTTTACTTGCATGTGATATTAATGAAATTATTTGATAATTTCTGCTTTCCGTTGGATCACCTGTTTTTGGAATGGGTACAAATATGGTTCTCTTCCAGTCAGTTCTCCAAGTAGCTGTCTTCCAAATATCTTGGCATAGATAAGTGGGCACTTCCAGTGTTGCATCCATTTGTTGAAACATCTCAATTGGTATTCCATCAATTCCTGGAGTCTTGTTTTCCACCAGTGCCTTCAGTGCAGCTTGGACCTCTTCCTTCAGTATCATTAGCTTTGATCATATGCTACTCCTGAAATGGTTGAACATCGACCAATTCTTTTTGGTACAGTGACTCTGTATTCCTTCTATCTTCTTTTGATGCTTTCCTGCATTGATCAATATTTTGCCCATAGAATCCTTTAATATGGCAACTCAAAGCTTAAATTTTTTCATCAGTTCTCTCAGCTTGAGAAATACCGAGCATGTTCTTTAACTCCAGGTCTTTGCACATTTTATTATAATACTTTACTTTGTCCTCTTGAGCTGCTCTTTAAAATCTTCTGTTCAGCTCTTTTACTTCATCATTTCTTCTTTTCACCTTAGTTACTCAAAATTCAAGACCAAGTTTCAGAGTCTCTTCTGACATCCATTTTCGTCTTTTCTTTCTTTCCTGTCTTTTTAATGACCTTTTGCTTTCTTCATGTATGATGTCCTTAGTGGCATCCCACAACTCATCTGGTCTTTGGTCATTAGTGTTCAGTGTGTCAAATCTATTCTTGAGATGATCTCTAAACTCAGGTGGGATATACAAGATCATACTTTGGCTGTTGTGAACTTGTTTTCATTTTCTTCAGCTTCAACTTGAATTTGCGTATGAGCAATTGATGGTCCATTCCACAGTCAGCCCCTGGCCTTGTTCTGACTAGAAACATTGAGCTTCTCCATTGTCTCTTTTCACAGATATAGTCAATTTGATTCCTGTGTATTACATCCTGTGAGATCCACGTGTATGGTTGCCATTTATGTTGTTGAAAAAAATGTATTTCCAATAAATAAGTCATTGGTCTTGCAAAATTCTATCAAGTCATCTCCAGCATTGTTTCTATCACCAAGGACATATTTTCCAACTACAGATCCTTCTTCTTTGTTTCCAAATTTTGCATTCCTGTCACCAGTAATTCTCAATGCATCTTGATTGCATATGTGATCAATTAATTATCAATGCATCTGGATAGCATTATGTGATCAATTTCAGACTGCAGAAGTTGGTAGAAATATCCAATTTCTTCATCTTTGGCATTAGTGGTTGGTGCACGTATTTGAATAATAGCTGCATTGACTGGTCTTTCTTGTAGATGTGCGGATATCATCTTATCACTGACAGCGTTGTTCTTCTGGGTAGTTCTTGAAAGGCTCTTTTGGACGATGAATGTGACATTGTCCCTCTTCAATTGGTCATTCCCAGTATAGTCAATCAAACCCATTGCCGTCGAGTCAATTCTGACTCACAACCACCCTATAGGACAGTAGAACTGCCCCATAGGGTTTCCAAGGAGCGGCTGGTTGATTCAAACAGCCAACCTTTTGGTTGGCAGCTGAGCTCTTAACCACTGCACCACCAGGGCTCTTTCAATTCCAAATGGCCAATACCAGTCCATTTCAGGTCACTAATGCCCGGGATATCAGTCTTCATGCGTTCCATTTCATTTTTGACAACTTCCAATTTCCCGTGATTCATACTTCATACATTCCATATTCCAATTGCTAATAGATATTTGCAGCTGTTTCCTGTCATTTTGAGTTGTGCCACATCAGCAAATAAAGGTCCCAAAAGCTTTACAACATCCATGTCATTAAGGTCGACTCTACTTTGAGGAGGCAGCTCTTCCCCACTTGTATTTTGAGTGCCTTCAATGTAAGGGCTCATCTTCCAGCACTATATCAGACAGTGTTCTGCTGCTGTCCATAAGGTTTTCACTGGTCAATTTTTTTTTTCAGAAGTAGATCGCCAGTTCCTACTTCCTAGTCTGTCTCAGTGTGGAAGCTCCGCTGAAACCTGTCCACCATGGGTGACCCTGCTCCTATTTGAAATAGCAGTGGCATAGCTTCCAGCATCATAGCTACGTGCAAGCCACCACAGTATGACAAACTGACAGATAAGTGGCAGATTTATGCCATAGCAGTTACCAGAAGGTCCTTTTTTCACGAGTACATTTTAGTGACATTGTTTACCTTTGTCAAGCTGTATACACTTCACCTTAATTTGGTGTTCCCTGTCCCATCACCAAAAATAACAAGTGCCTTCTATCTAGAAAGTGAATCCCCTTCTCCCTGTCACTCCCCATCCCTAGTAATCAATAATGAATATTAATTTCTGTATATTTGCCTGTTCATGTCATTTCATAAAAATGAGAACATACAATATTGGGGTTTTTTTGTATTTTTGTGATGGATTTGTTTTGCTCAACATAATGTCCTCCAGGTTCATTCATGTTCCAAGATGTTTGGGGAACTCATTTTTCTTTATCATTGAGTAGTGTTTCATTGTATGTATGTACCACATTTTACTTATCTATTCATCTGTTGATGGGCACTTAAGTTGTTTCCTTCTTTTTGCTACTGTGAATAGTGCTGCAATGAACATAAGTGTGCATATATCGGTTCCTGTCACTTCTATTAGATCGCTAGGGTATATGCTCAAACCAAAAACAAAAAAACTGTTGCTTTCAAGTCAATTCCGACTCAGAGCAGAGCTGCCCCATAGGGTTTCCAAGGCTGTAAATCTTTACGGAAACAGACTGCCACATCTTTCTCCCATGGAGTGGCCCATGGGTTTGAACCACTGACCTTTCAGTTAGCAGCCTAGTGCTTAACCACTACACCACCAGGGTATATACCTAGGAGTGGAATTGCTACAGGGCTGCTACGAGTCAAAATCGCCTCGACGGAACCAGGTTTGGTTTTTAGTTATGGCAACTCTACCATATGAGGAACCACCAGACTGTTGTCCAGAATGGCTGTACCATTTTGCATTCCCACCAGCAATGGATGAGGGTTCCAATTTCTCCGTATCCCCTCCAACACCTGTTATTTTCTGTTTTTTTGTTTTTGTTTTTAATCCTAGCCATCCTAATGGGAGTAAAATAATATCTCATTGTGGTTTTCATTTGCATTTCTCTGATGGCTAACAATGTTGAGCATCTTTTCGTACGTCTGCGGGCCATTTGAATGTCCTCTTTGGTGAATTATCGGTTCATGTCCTTTGCCCAGTTTTGGATTGGGCTGTTTGCCTTTTTCTTGTTAAGCTGTAGAAATTTTCTATGTATGTTAGATATTAGACCCTTATCAGTTATGTCATTCCCAAAGATGTTTTCCCAGTCTGTAGGTTATCTCTTTACTCTTTCGATAAAGTCTTTTGATGAACAGAAGTATTTCACTTTTATGAGGTCCAAGTTATCGATTTTGTTTTCTGTTGCTTGTGCATTCGTTGTGTTTGATAATCTGTCACTGAAGGAAATTTGATCCCAAAGCTTTGCTCCTATATTTTCTTCTAAGAACTTTATGGTTTGAGGTTTACGATTTTATTTTTAATGATGCTTCTCTGCTTGCTTAGTCATCCCTGCGTGGTGCAAATGGTGAAGCATTTGACTGTTGGCCAAAAGGTTGGCAGTTCAAAGCCACCCAGAGCCCCCTCGGAAGACAGGTCTGGCGGTCTGCCTCCAAAAGTCATAACCTTGAAAACCCTATGGAGCAGTTGTACTCTGCACCCATGGGGTCACTTGAGTTGGAATCAACTGACAACAACAACTCCACTTGCTTTGCTTGCAGGCGCAGACGCACGGGAAGTGGCCTGTGAAGTGGTATGCTCCTGAGTGCATCAACTACTACAAATTCTCCAGCAAGAGTGACGTCTGGAGCTTCGGCGTGCTGATGTGGGAAGCATTTTCCTATGGGCAGAAGCCGTATCGAGTGAGCCAATAGTGTTTCCTTCGTATTTATGTGGCCGTTAGGATGGATATGCACCCAGATTATCTCTCCCGAAACCTGGAAATCACAAAATCTGTGTACCTATTCTGAGTCTTGCACTACCTTTTAAATTGGGCAGTTAATATGACCTAACTTTATTCTAAACTGAAAAAGAAATATGGAATGCTAACCGAACATTATGTATTTTTTCCATTGTGCATTACACGTATAAATAGGCATAAATATACACCCCAATCATCATGAATAGGAGTTGAAATAGAAATAATGACTTCATACCATATCAAATTTGCAGCTCAGTTACATTTTTTAGACTTTTCTATTAAAATATAATACACATTCAGAAAAGTACATAAATCCTAGGATACAGCTGGATGAATTTTCACAAAAGGAGTGCACCCATGAAACCAGCCCCAGGTGAAGAAGCAAAACAGAACCCCAGAAAACGACTCCCCACTCCATCCCGCTGAAGACACAAGCCTTACCCAGAGGGTAACCCCCTCTAACCTCTAGTATCATAGATTAAATTCTCCTGTTTTTGTACTTTATATAATTGAAACCCTACATCATGCACTCTCGTCTCTGTACATTTTTGGGGGGAGAGGATCGATTGGTTTTGCTTTGCTGAACAGTATGTTTTAAAAGCTGAGGGATGTATTGCATGTTTTCAGGGAATGAAAGGAAGTGAAGTGTCTGCTATGCTAGAGAAAGGAGAAAGGATGGCATCCCCTCCAGGCTGTCCAAGAGAGATGTACGAGCTGATGACCCTCTGCTGGACATACGAGTGAGTACCAGACACCTCCCTTCCACGCGTGCAGATGCTGGAGGCAGACGGGATGGCTGGGCATTAAAAAGAAGCATGAAGTCTGTCTTTTCATTAATTCGGAATGTGCTCCCTTCTAAATAAGAGATGGAGGGGAAAAACAAAAACTGCCTCTTCTTTAAGATATCTTGCTTCCTGGACCATACACTTGAATTCTTTAGAGTCTAAAGAATAATTTTAGACAATTACTCTGACATCTAGGGTTTTCAAATTTCAATGTAGATAATCATGGGGGACAAGTCAAAGTAAAAAGATGCTTCTAAGAGTCTGGTGGAAACCCTGGTGGCGCAGTAGTTAAGAGCTCAGCTGCTAACTGAAAGGTCAGCAGTTTGAATCCACCAGGAGCTGCTTGGAAACCATATGGGGCAGTTCTACTCTGTCCTCTAGGGTTGCTATGAGTCGAAATCGACTGGACAACAGTGGGTAATGGGTAAGCATCTGGTGCTGTATACCACATTTGACAATCAAGAATGACAAAAGTATTTCACAGGAGAATATATCCTTTCCTAGTTCGTGAAGTCCTTTATTAGCAAAGCATGGATTCTCTAAGGTAACACTTCTCTAAAAGCTACACAGACCTTGCGTCAGTGGTCCTTGACATCTGTCCTGGTTGGATCATACCTCTTGCCTCCTGGGTCACACATGCTGCTGCAGGCTTTGAAGGACACATGGATGCTGTACTCAGGCGGTATCTGGGCACCTTGCTGGGGAGGAGAAGGCACTGCTCCTGGGAATTAGAGGAGCAGCTTTTGCTTCTCCCAGGGCTGGGCAACGTGTGAGTGTGCCTTGCGGTAGCCCAGCCCCCACTTCTGGAACTTTGACGTGTGCACTTGGAGGCCTGGAGCTTGGAGATGTGGTGGCCTGTGATCGGGGCAGCTCTGGAACTTGCCATAGACTGGATACTTAGAGGACTCAGACTTGCCTCAGATATGACTGCTGCCTTGCAGGAAAACCTGGGAGGCTGAAGCCATTCCAAAAGCTTTCAGATTCTACCTGGTATTTATGCTGCAACCACCGGGGACATCACCACCACCACCACCATCAGGAGTGGAAGTAAAGAATCTCATTATTGATCTAGAAGCAACCCAGGGGGTCAGCAGCAAAGGGACCAGGCAGATCATTGGGCAGATGTTTTCCTGTCCCTGACTGCTGATGGGAACCAGGCCTGGCAGGGGTCTTCCCGTGCTGAAGGAGCCTGTCCAGGCCCTGAGGGATACACTTTGACCATAATTGTTAGTTCTAAGAAGCCCCTCAGTGGTACAAAAAACGCATTTGGCTGCTAACCAAAAAGTTGAAGGTTCGAGCCTACCCAGAGGTGCCTTGGAAGAAAGGCCTGAGGACCTGCTTCCAAATTAGATGTTGAAAACCCTATGGGGCAAAGTTCTACTCTGACATACATGGGGTCGCCAAGAGTCAGAGTTAATTTGATGGCAACCGGTGTGGGTCTTTTTTTGGTTTGGTTAGTGCTAAAGGAATAGCAAAGCGTCAGCAAGAGAAAAGTGTTATTCATGGAGTTTAGGGAGGAACCCCATTCCTTGAATCTTGACTTAATTCTCCCCAAGCCTAAACTAGAATTGTGAGAACCATTGATGGAGGGAGTGGGGCAGCTATTTTTGAAATTGAAATGGAAGTTCTAGGCTAGAAAATCAGGAGGTGAGGGGGATACATGGCAAAACAGGAGAGAAATTAACTCCTAGAGATGACGCTGTCAACCGTATGAAGATGCTGTGTGCCTGTGCTGAGACTCTCATCCCCACTTGTCTCATTCCATGGCACTCCCTCCCGAAATGACATGAAGTCTCGGACCAGGGGACATGAGAGGGTGAAGGAAGCACCTGCTCTCTGAGACTTTCCAAGAGGTCCCATAAATATACGTCGGCAACTAATCCTTTGTTTTCAACAGGGTTCCAAAGGGCCTGTAAACTGCTGGGAATGGCACCTGCTTTTCCTGGCTTTTAATGGTAGCATAAACTCCACTGTATCCTGGAGGCCCTGGCCCATTGGGACAGTTCACTGAGAGCCAGGCACAGGGGGAGACTTGGTGGTCAGGTGGTGGGCTTCACAGCACACCTCCTCGGTGCACAGCATCCATGACCCTCCGTGGTCCATCTCGACCTTTTCTTCCCAAGGTCGACACTGGGGTCCAGTGTCCGGTAGTAGCAAGCACTGCAAGTACGGGCCCTCAGGCCCTGGGAGCAGATCACCAGCCCTCCTGTGTGGGTGAGCATCCACGTGGCCATTTATAAGAAGTACTACTTCATCCTACCTGCAGCTTCCTGGGGAAGGTTTATCTTCCTCAGGGAAAGGTACTTCAGATTGTTCTGAGACAAATGAAGAAAGCTGGAATTAAAATCAACTGTGACCAAAAAAAAACACCGATTGTCATTGAGTTGATTCCAACTCATAGTGACCCTATAGGACAGACTAGAACTACCCTATAGGGTTTCCAAGGAGAGGCTGGTGGATTTGAACTGCCGACCTTTTGGTTAGCAGCGGAGCTCTTAACAGCATTTACATCTAACTTTAATACTTGCCATGTTTATTTCTGCCGGCTGCATCTTTGTGGTAGATATTTAACAGCGAAGAGTTAGAGGTGGGCAGGGGAAGGCTTGGGGGCGGTGGGTGACAGACCTTTTGGGGTGAGCTGTAGTGGGGACTGTCTCTTGGGGCAAGGCAATGGCTGCCAAACATTCCTTGGCACTTTCTTGGGGTTCCTTAGGGAATCAGAGCCCGGCAAGCTCTGCTTGCCTCAGCCCTCCCTGAACCCGCACAGCTTCCTCTGTTGTTATTTCCAGAATGATCCACTAGGGGGAGGACATGAGAGAAAACAACTTCCTGGCAGTCACCGACGTTAGAGCAAATAAGAGCAACCTTCTTTGTTTAAAATTATTTCAGAATATATGCTCCCAGCTGGAGATTTAAATTACAGTCTGAGTGAGATTTATAGGCAAGTGATGTACAGACTCAATCCTGGGTCAGACTTTACAGGAATGCCAGTTTTCCGGTTCTGCTCCAGGAACTAGATCGATGGATAGATAACCGGGAATCATCTCCAGGGTAGACGATTCAGTGGAATAGGAATAGCGACGGTGCAAGCCCCAAATTAGAAATAAACTCGATCAAACTTTGATTTTTTTTTTTTTTTCCTCAATAAACCTGTATTTATGAAGGTTAGGTTTTTCTAGTAGTGACCTGAAATGAGGGGACAGGGAACTTTGTCTAATCCTAAGTAGTTAGAAGAAGGCAGTGGTGATTCACTGGTAGAATTCTAGCTTCCCATGCAGGAGATCTGGGTTGAGTTCTCGGCCAGTCCACCTCCAGGGCAGATACTACCCATCTGTCATTGGAGGCTTCTGTGTTGCTATGATGCTGAACAGGTTTCAGTGGAGCTTCCAGACTAAGAAAGATTAGGAAGAAAGGCCTGGTGATCTACTTCTGAAAAGCAACCAGTGAAAGTCCTATGGATCACCATGGCCCAGTCCACAACCAATCATGAGGATAGTGCAGCACCGGGGAAGTGTTTTGTTCCATTGTGCATGGGGTCGCCATGAATGGGAGAGCAACTTGACAACAGCTAACAACAACAAAGTAGTTCCATGATGTAGTTGAACGAAAAAAAAAAAAAGAAGGTTTCTTGGGGCATGACCAACCAAAATCATTCAAAGGCTCTGGAGCTGGTCCATCAACACTGAGTGTCTTGGGAAGATGCCCGCCTGTGCCCTCTGCATTCTGTTCTGTTCTGTTTTGGGGTGGGATCTTTGGGAGGACTTACGAGGGACCCAGTGATGGAACCTACTAACGGGAAACAAGATACCCAGAGTATCACCCTGTAACAGTCATATGCAGAGGTTGCAGAGAAAGGAAACACTAGCTTTCAGAAAAACAAGAACAGTAAGGAGGTCTCAATAAGTAAGTGTTTTCCAGAGTCCATGTTCTTGTAACTAAAGATCCACGCAGGAAACCCAGCCACTGCTCTCCAGGGGATTCCGACTCATAGCGACCCTGTAGGACAGAGTGGAACTGCCCCATAGGGTTTCCAAGGCCGTAAATCTTTACAGAAGCGGACTGCCATACCTTTCTTCCATGGAGCGGCTGGTGGGTTCCAACTGCCGCCCTTTCAGTTAGCAGCTGAACACTTAACCATTACGCGGCCAGGGCTCCTCCATGTGTGAAAAGCTCTTGCAAATTGAGAGAAGATGCTGGGCCGCTTCATCCTGGAAAACAATCTCTAACAGTCTCCACCCTTCAGGGGTGAGGAAAGGCCTCTGTCTAAGGGACAAAACCCTGGACAGTTGGGATTCCCTGAGAGTGAGGAATGCTCTAGATGAGGGCCAAAATCCTCTTTAAAGATCTGTAAACCCAAAGTGCAGGGTGAATTTTCTAGAACCTTGGCAAGGTCTGTCCCTGGCTCCCTCCCACCCCAAATCCTTTCTGTCTCTGAGCCTGATGCATCCTAAAAGACCTGGGGCACAGTCACTTGTCCACACTCACTACCTGAGTGCCTACTGTGTGCGCAGCCACCTTTCCAGGTGCTCGGGATAGCAGTAAGTGAAGCACAGGTAAGCAGGTAAGCCCCAGTCCCTGTCCTTGTAAGAACTTACAGTGCCGTGGGGGGATGGAGGGGAGACAACAAGCTTAAAGTAAGTACATTCTCTAGCCCTTTAGTTAATCCAGTGGAAACTCAAAACTTAGCAGGGCCCAGGGCCCAGGGGTTGTTGAATGTAGGTCTGGAGTTTTAAAAGCTGTCCAATGTGAAGGTACTTTCTCAGCAGAAGGAAGTGAGAAGATTGCCTGGGGCACAGGGGCATATGGGAACTTCCAGAATGTGGTGAAGGGAATAGAAGGGATCCCTGTACATTCTCCAAGCTTTTTGAGGCTGTTTATTTTTTCATTTTTTTTCCTTTAAAAAGTCAGCCAGTTTCACCTGTTAAAAACAATCAAAACTCACTGAAATTTGACCATAAGATTTATCTTGAGCAGCTATTCTATATGCATATTGGGAGACCATTTTGATTCCAGAAAAATCAAATGGCTTGAAGCAGGTAGGTACAATGGGGCTTATAAAGAGAAGAAGCCCGTTGCCTTCAAGTCAATTCCTGACTCATAGCAACCCTATAGGACAGAGTAGAAGCGCTCCAAAGGGATTCCAAGGAATGGAACTGCCAACCTTTTGGTTAGCAGCCAAGCGCTTAACCACTTCGCCACCAGGGCTCCATAAGGAGAAGTTATTGGGTGTCATCAAATGGGTTCCGACTCACAGAGACCCTATAGGGCAAAGTAGAACTGCCCCATAGGGTTTCCAAGGAGCAGCTGGTGGATTTGAACTGCTGACGTTAGGTTAGCAGCCAAGCTCTTAACCACTACACCATCAGGGCTCCATAAAGAGAAGAAGAGGGAGTAATATAGAAGATCAACAATTGGCTAATCTTAATGCCTTCCCCCTTTACTGAGATCAAGTGATATCAAGTTACTTCTGGCCTGGCGGCCAATAATTTGGCCCTCCACCCACCTGCAACTATGAGACTTTTTGAGATTTAAATTAGGAGGTAATTGTTTGATGACTATCCCTTTCTAGCAGGATGAGACAGATTTACATTGCCTATAGAGCAGTTTCCGGCAGGTTTTTGCAGTCGAGCTTTTTATGGTTAATATTTGGTTTTGTGGATAAGAAAAACCTTAAAATCAAAGGTTTAAAATAAAATACACACACACACACCAGTTACCATCAAGCAGACTCTGACTCATGACGATTCCACGTGCATCAGAGTAGAACTGTGCTCCATAGAGTTTTCAATGGCTGGTTTTTTTTGGAAGGAGATCGCCAGGCCTTTCTTCCAAGATGCTTCTGGGTGGACTAGCACCTCCAACCTTTCAGTTAGTAGCAGAGCGCGTTCACCATTTGCACCACCAGGGACTCAGGTGTCTGTAAAATTTGTTTAGAGATTGCAAATGGTTAAAAAACGTTTACCCGTGGTTTACTTACATCAGTACCTCACTTGTCAACTGTGACAGGAAAGGAAAGCCTTGCTATGTTAAGATTTAAAATAGGCAGCATCTGCGCTTTTGCTTCTGACGTGACAGTTTTTGAGTTTTAATAAGAACTCCGATACCACTAGCACGTTTTCAGAAAATACAGAGCCATCCATTTGAGATGTGGGGAGGGAAAGTCTAAATTGTGGCCAGATTCTTTTCCTCCAAGATTAGGAATAAAAAATTAGATGCATGTCTACAGCACAATGACCAACTAAATGTTTTCAGACACATTCTTTTTCTCTAGACTCACAAGGGATTAAAAGGTTTTGACTTCTTGTGCAAAATATGGAAATCTTGTCAAAATGAAGATTTGGGCTCTGTAGGTCTGGGACAGGCTTGAGACTCTGCATTTCTCACAGGCTCCTGGTCCCACCATGCTGGGGGCTGGGACCACACTGTGAGTTGCTGGCTCTAGAGTCAGCCACTAGGGGGCACAACCATTCATAGTCTCATGCCTGCAAAGATCCAACACTTACAAGATCATGATCAAAAATACAACTGTTGGTTTCTACTGATCTGAAGCAAAAGAGAAAGAAGGAACCAAAGACTCAAAGAAGAAACTAGTCTACAGGACTAATAGTCTACATGAAATATGACCTCATCTACCCTGATACCAGAAGAACTAGATGGTACCTAGCTACCACTACTGACTATTCTGGTCAGGGCCACAATAGATGGACCCTGATAGAATGGGAGAAAAATGTGGAAGAAAACCTCAGATTCTTAAAAATCTATACTTACTGTACCAGTTTAGACCGGAGGACTTCCTGAGGCTATTACCCTAAGATACTCTTTAAACTTTGAACCAGAACTAGCCCCTAAGATCACCGTTTAGCTAAATAACAGATAGGCTTACCAAATAAAGACTATCACCCGTGAGTACTGTGCTCCTTTAAAAAATAATCTATATGAGACCAAAAGGTCAACAATTTCTTTAAAACAAAGATGAGAAGTAGGTAAAGGGGCAGGGAAACTAGTTTAATAGAAACAGAGCAACCAGAATGGAAATAATGAGAATGTTCACGTATTGTGAAGAATGTAACCAATGTCACTGAACAATTTGTGTGGAAATTGTTGAATAGGAACCTCAACTGTTGTGTAAACCTTCACTGAAAACACAATAAATTATTATTTTAAAAAGGTGTGAGAGACCATAACCAGCACATTTTCACAAACTCATTATATTAGTTTCCTAGGGCTGCCATAAAAAGTACTACAAATTAAGATGGCCTAAAACAACTGAAATTTATTGTCTCACAATTCTGGAGGCTATGGTGACACAGCGGTTAAGAGCTTGGCTTCTAACCAGAAGGTCAGCAGTTCAAATCCACCAGCTGCTCTTTGGAAACTCTATAGGGCAGGTCTATTCTATTCCATAGGGTCACTATGAGTTGGAATCGACTCGATGGCACCAGGTTTATTTTCTTTTCAGTAAGTTAGAAATCAAGATTCCAGCAGAGCCATGCTCTCTCTGAAAGCTCTAGGGGAAGATCCTTCCTTGCCTCTTCCAGCTTTTAGTGGTTGCTTGCTGGAAGTGAAGAGGACTTGAAGCACTTACTGATGAAGATCAAAGACCACAGCCTTCAGTATGGATTACACCTCAACATAAAGAAAACAAAAATCCTCACAA